>NW_028260344.1:0-15000 GCF_056163025.1 Triticum urartu | reverse complement strand
TGCAATGAAAACAACATATAAAACTCTGGACAATTTCGAAATCAGGCCAAGCGTCTTAATACATATGCAAAAAAATTCATTATTGGCCCACCATTGATTAGAAGATTTAGCTTGTATGAATCGCTATTGGTTTGATACGAATAATGACAATCGTTTCAGTATGTTAAGGATACAGATGTATCCACAATTCATTTAGAGTTACTTAATAGTCTATTTCTTATACCATATCTCTATCCCGTGAAATTCTCGAGCCAAAAGATGGATGCATATGCTGTGTTTCATTTTGCTAAATGATATCAATTAAATGGTGTATCAATTCCATAAATTGCATATAGCAATAAATAAATCAGCAAAATTCTTTCTAATATTTTAGATAGAAGAAACATTTCTTCTATCTAAAATATTAGAAAGAATGTACCCTTCTATCCAAATCCAATTTGCATCGATAAAATAAATCCAAATTCCAGTAGTAGATGAATAATTGCAAATTTGTGTGTGTACGAGATTAGAATAACTTCAAAATAACTGACATAATTTTGTATTTTTCCTGATCAGAAAAATACATGAAAAAGAAAGGAGGTAGAAAAATTTTTGGATTTATGGTTAAAGAAGAAAAAGAAGAAAACAGGGGTTCTGTTGAATTTCAAGTATTCAGTTTCACCAATAAGATACGGAGACTTGCTTCACATTTGGAATTACACAAAAAAGATTTTTCATCGGAAAGAGGTCTACGAAGACTTTTGGGAAAACGTCGACGTTTGCTGGCTTATTTGGCAAAGAAAAATAGAGTACGTTATAAGAAATTAATCGGTCAGTTGAATATTCGGGAGCAGTAATTTAATCGTTCAAATTTTTTTCTTGTTTTATTATTTTTTTAGTAGTCTTATAGTAGTCTTAGATTTTTCATTTTGATGAGCCTCGCTTTGAGGAATTCATGGAATAATCCATTTTCATGGAATAATGAATTAAGGAAGAAAGGATATGAGTCTACCGCTTACAAGAAAAGATCTCATGATAGTCAATATGGGCCCTCAACACCCATCAATGCATGGTGTTCTTCGACTGATCGTTACTCTCGATGGTGAGGATGTTATTGATTGTGAACCCATATTAGGGTATTTACACAGAGGAATGGAAAAAATCGCGGAAAACCGAACTATTATACAATACTTACCTTATGTAACAAGGATATAGAGAGATTGTAGAAAGGGGATAGGATAGTTATTTTTGCAAGAGACTTGTTGTAAATTCCTTAACTTAAGAAAGAAAAAAGAATAAAAACACAGATACATAACATAAAAAAAAGAATAAATAAGACGAGATTCGACCTCCCCCTACATATTTAATTTCCTCTCCTATACAAAAACTAGCAAGACCCACTCCATTGGTAATTCCATCAATAACACCCTTATCAAAAAACTCCGTGAGTTCGGTTAACCCTCTTATACCGAGGGTAAAGACCCTAGTATAGAAAATATCTATATAACCACGATTATATGACCAACTGTATATATTTTTTTTTACTTGATCTAAAAATTCTTTTTTAGGATTTCCTTTGTAAAAAGAGTTTATTAAATCCAAATTCTGAAAAAAAGAATAAGCGGATCCATAGAAGATATATGCTATGAATAAACCAAAGATAGCTAGACTTACAGAAGAAATTGCATTAGTAATAAATTCATATGAATTTACAAAAGAATTAGAACTTTCCTGGGTAAAGTTTATTGAGGGAGTTAACCACTTTGATAATATGGTTAACTCTGCTATTCCATTACCAATTCCTCCATTATCAAAAGAGATTCCTATGAATCCAATGAACAAAGTGAAAAGTAGTAATATAAGAAGAGGAAATAACATAGTATTTCCCGTTTCATGCGGATAGGCAAAAGTTTTTTTAGCCCCAAAAGACGTAGTAAAGGATCCTATCCTATTTCTTGTATTACCTTGAATTTTTGGTATATTTTGTGAAAAAAAAGAAACTCCACTCTTCGTTGTTGATAAAACGAAATCCCTATTCACTCCTTTGGGTATCCTTTTTCCCCATAAGGATATTGAATACAAGGAACTCTCTTTAGTGCTACTGTAATTTTGAAAATGAACACGCAAATACCCATCAAATGTAAGTAAATATATCCGAAACATATAAAAGGCAGTTAATCCTGCAGTAAAGGAGGCTATTATTCCAAAAAAGGGCGAATACAACCAACTATTACTAAGGATTTCATCTTTGGACCAGAAGCAAGCAAGAGGTGGAATACCACAAAGAGAAAGTGTACCCCATAAAAAAGTAGTTCTTGTGATTGGAATGTATTTTCTTAAACCGCCCATAAGAACCATATTTTGACTTTTATCTGGTGAATATCCAACAAGAGGTTCCATTGAATGAATAACGGATCCGGATCCCAAGAACAATAAAGCTTTTGAATAAGCATGAGTGATCAAATGGAATAAAGCAGCTTGATAAGAACCTATACCTAGAGCTAACATCATATAACCCAATTGAGACATTGTAGAATAGGCTAAGCTTCTTTTAATATCTCTCTGAGCAAGAGCTAAAGTAGCTCCTAAGAATAGTGTTATTGTACCTACTAAAGAAATAAAACTCATTATCAAAGGTAAAGATATGAAAAGAGGAAGAAGTCGAGCTAGAAGAAAAATTCCCGCAGCAACCATAGTTGCTGCGTGTATAAGAGCCGAAATAGGAGTGGGCCCTTCCATAGCATCGGGTAACCATACGTGAAGAGGGAATTGTGCGGATTTCGCAACTGCACCAAGGAATAATAAAAAAGCACACAAAGTAGTAAGTAAAGAGTTAATTCCATTATTAGGAATCCAGTTATTAGCTATTTTGAACAAATCCCTAAACTCTAAACTACCTGTTATCCAAAAAAAACCTAAAATTCCTAATAATAGACCAAAATCCCCTACACGATTAGTTACAAAAGCTTTTTGACAAGCACTCGCTGCGATTGGTCGTGTAAACCAAAAGCCTATCAATAAATAAGAACACATTCCCACGAGTTCCCAAAAAAAATAAATTTGTATCAAATTGGAGCTAGTAACCAATCCCAACATGGAAGTATTGAAAAAACTTATATAAACAAAAAATCTCAAATATCCTTCATCGTGAGACATATAACCATCACTATAAATAAGAACCAGGATTCCTACAGTAGTAATTAGTATTAACATAATAGAAGTAAGTGGGTCAATCAAGTATCCAAATTCTAAAGAAAAATCATTATTGACGGTCCAAGACCATAGATATTGATAGATCGAACTTCCATTTATTTGTTGAATAGACAGTTGAACTGAGAATACCATAGCTATACTTAAGAGTAAAACACTAGGAAAAGCCCATATGCGACGAAGATTTTTTGTTGCTGTCGGAATAAGAATAAGGCCAAATCCCATTGACATAATAACTGGAAGTGGGAGAAGAGGGATTACCCATGCATATTGATATGTATGTTCCATAAGAAAAGAAATTGCAATTTTTACTTCAATTTTTACTTCAATTTTTCTATAAAATTGTTTCCGATTCACCAAACCAATTCTTATCTCTTTCTGAAAGAATACATAAAAAGAATAAGAAAAAATACTGAAATTCTTAATTTTTCCAAAATTTATCTCATTGAAATAATTAAAAATTAAGAATGGGTTTAGTTGGTTAAATTAAAAAAGTTAATAAAATAACTAGGTAACGAAGTTATTTTATTAACTAAATAAAGATATTTATAAAAATAAAAAAAAAAAAGTGGAATCATTTTACTTTCTATTCATAATTCATTTTTATATTTCTTTAAAACAAAGATGAAACAGCTCTCTTGTTCCATAATTAACTGATTGAGTGAATTCCAATGAAAACCTATGTTTATAAGAAATTATCGAATAGTCCTTACTTCATATAGAACTAAAATTCTAATGACTATAAATTACCTAAGTTTTAGAATGTCTTGTTTAAGAGACTCAGTATTTTTTGTTTTGATTGGAATTCCTTTCCTTTATGGAATACCATTCTGAACTTAATTAACTATTTTCATTTTCCCTTCTTTTTATCCCCCCGTCTTATCTTATATGGGGGATAGGCTTCCATACCATATATCTATATATGGAGTATACTTGATATATAAATAGATATAAATAGATTTAAATGAGAAACCCTTCTATATATTCTATATTATTAAAAAAAAAGTATAAAATATATAAAGAAAAAATGTTAAAAAATTCTTGTTGTCTTATCCGCATTAGACAAAATGAAGTAAAAAATAATTCAAAATTTAAGTATCTTTCAGTATCTAAGTATAAATACTAATAAAAAGAAGAAAGAAGGATTGATTTGCAGCAATAGATGTCTTTCACATACAACTAGAAAAAAGTAATTTCCTTTTTGAATGGCAGTTCCAAAAAAACGTACTTCAATGTCAAAAAAGCGTATTCGTAAAAATATTTGGAAGAAAAAGACTTATTTTTCCATAGTACAATCTTATTCTTTAGTAAAATCAAGATCATTTTCGAGCGGTAATGAGCATCCAAAACCAAAGGGTTTTTCTGGGCAACAAACAAATAATAAGATTTTGGAATAATATGAATTGACTTATCAAAAAAGAATTCCAATTATTTAATAATTTGGATTCTTCTTTGAATGTACTTTTATGTGTCGAATTACTCGGTACAATATTCTTAGAACAAAAAACCCCTCTTATCTTATATATACAAGAAAAAAAAAGTTTTGTTTGGTATACTGTGTGCTAAGTATTCTTTTCCTATCAATGAACTTTTCATAATTTTCCTAATAGAATCCTCATATTCTATTAGGAAAATTATGAAAAGTGGAGTATTCTTACAATAGGACTTACAACTTCCACCTATCTTCTCCAAAATCATAAGGTTAGTAAATCTTATTAATAAGAGCATAAAGACTTTCATTCTAGAAATTTTTAAAAAATCCAAAAAGCCTTTTCTATTTATCCATTTTATTTTAATTTCATCATTAAATAGAAACCCTTTTGGATTTTTTTCATTGTATTGAAAGAATTTTCAAAATGTAAAGGGGAAATTAATTAGAAAAAATTAGTTCTATAATTGCAAGTTAGAAAAAAGAAGTTCCAACTCTTTCAAGCAGTGTTTGTGTTTCTATTGGGCAAAGCAAGAGTTTATTGTAAAAAAAAAAAATGGAAACGATACTACCAAACGAAGTCTATTTTAATGAAAACTCTAATGTTCCTAAATTTTATGGACTTTCCCAATATCGACGATTCCCAAGATAATAGCTATTATTCTTTTAAGTTACCTATTATTTGAAGTTAGCCGCCATGGTGAAATTGGTAGACACGCTGCTCTTAGGAAGCAGTGCTCAAGCATCTCGGTTCGAATCCGAGTGGCGGCATTCTTGAAAAAGAATACAATA
Organism: Triticum urartu; assembly: GCF_056163025.1. Taxonomy (NCBI): domain Eukaryota; kingdom Viridiplantae; phylum Streptophyta; class Magnoliopsida; order Poales; family Poaceae; genus Triticum; species Triticum urartu. Next base: position 9,590 of record NW_028260344.1, on the reverse strand, counting down.
GATTAGAAATCAATTCGAAATTTACAATTTTGTAATGGGACCTTCCCCTTATGCTATTTGCAACTTTAGAACATATACTAACTCATATCTCTTTCTCAACGATTTCAATTGTGATTACGATTCATTTTATAACCTTATTAGTTCGTGAACTTGGAGGATTACGCGATTCGTCAGAAAAAGGAATGATAGTTACTTTTTTCTCTATAACAGGATTCTTAGTTTCTCGTTGGGCTTCCTCGGGACATTTTCCATTAAGTAATTTATATGAGTCATTGATCTTCCTTTCATGGGCCCTGTATATTCTTCATACCATTCCTAAAATACAGAACTCTAAAAATGATTTAAGCACAATAACTACGCCAAGTACTATTTTAACGCAAGGCTTTGCCACATCGGGTCTTTTAACTGAAATGCATCAATCCACGATACTAGTACCTGCTCTACAATCTCAGTGGTTAATGATGCATGTCAGTATGATGTTATTAAGCTATGCAACTCTTTTGTGCGGATCCTTATTATCTGCCGCTATTCTAATCATTAGATTTCGAAATAATTTCCATTTCTTTTCTAAAAAGAAAAAAAATGTTTTAAATAAAACATTTTTCTTTAGTGATATTAAATATTTTTATGCAAAAAGAAGTGCTTTAAAAAGAACCTCTGTCCCTTCATTTCCAAATTATTACAAATATCAATTAACGGAGCGTTTGGATTCTTGGAGTTATCGTGTCATTAGCCTAGGATTTACCCTTTTAACCGTAGGTATTCTTTGTGGAGCAGTATGGGCTAATGAGGCCTGGGGATCCTATTGGAATTGGGATCCTAAGGAAACTTGGGCATTTATTACTTGGACCATATTCGCAATTTATTTACATAGTAGAACAAATCCAAATTGGAAGGGTACGAATTCTGCACTTATAGCTTTGATAGGATTTCTTATAATTTGGATTTGTTATTTTGGTATAAATCTATTAGGAATAGGCTTACATAGTTATGGTTCGTTTACATTAACACCTAAATGATTACATAAAATAAAACCTTCATGAAATGAAGGTTTTTACTTTTATGTTTTATTTGAGAACCCCTTGAACGCCTTATCAAAGGGTTCTCAAAAATTCGAGATAGATCTAATTATACTTTTTTACTTATTTCTGCATTATATACTTTTTTACTTATTTCTGCATTAATAGAGCAGACGAGTAAAAAAAAGCAAACCTATTTAGGATAATAATTGGATAAGAGAGCCTCTACCCTGTCAACGGATAGGGAGAGAACAAAATCTGGATAAATACCAATTCCTATTACTGGTAAAAAGATACAGATTAAAATAAAGAGTTCTCGTGGTCCAGAATCCACAAAATTTGCGTTTGGAACATTAAATAGCTTGTATCCATAGAACATCTGGCGTAACATAGATAATAAATAAATAGGAGTTAATATCATTCCAATTGCCATTACAAAAGTAATTAGTGTTTTTGGCATTAACAGAAATTTTGGACTAGTAATTAGTCCAAAAAATACTACTAATTCTGCGACAAAACCACTCATTCCTGGTAAGGCAAGAGAAGCCATTGAAAAGCTACTAAACATGGTAAAAATTTTAGGCATTGGGATAGATATTCCCCCCAGTTCTTCGAGATAAACAAGACGCATTCTATCAGAAGCGGTTCCTGCCAAGAAAAAAAGTGTAGCACCAATAAATCCATGGGATAATATTTGTAAAATAGCTCCATTGAGTCCAATGTTGGTTATGGAACCAATTCCTATAATTATGAAACCCATGTGAGATACAGAGGAATAAGCTATTCTTTTTTTGAAATTTCGTTGACCAAGAGAAGTTGAAGCTGCATAGATTATTTGGATCGCTCCTATTATTACTAACCAGGGCGAAAATAGATAATGAGCATGAGGTAACAATTCCATGTTGATCCGAATCAATCCATATGCTCCCATCTTTAATAATATTCCCGCTAAAAGCATACATGTACTATAATGTGCTTCCCCATGGGTATCTGGTAACCACGTATGTAGGGGTATAATCGGCAATTTGACAGCATAAGCAATAAGGAAGCCAAAATATAAAAGTATTTCCAAGGTTGCAGGGTATGATTGATTAATTAATCTTTCCAAATCTAATCCTGGTTCGTTGGAACCATATAAGCCCATACCCAGAACTCCGATTAAGAAAAAAATGGAACCGCCTGCAGTATACAAAATAAACTTTGTAGCTGAATATAGACGCCTCTTCCCCCCCCACATGGATAAAAGTAAGTAAACAGGAATTAATTCTAACTCCCACATGATAAAAAAAAGTAAAAGGTCTCGCGAAGAAAATAATCCTATTTGACCACTATACATTGCGAGCATCAGGAAATAGAATAATCGCGAATTCCGTGTAATTGGCCAAGCTGCTAAAGTAGCTAAAGTAGTGATAAATCCTGTCAATAAAATAGATCCTAATGAAAGTCCATCGATTCCCAATCTCCAGTGGAAATCGAAGACATCTATCCATTTATAATCCTCCTTTAATTGGATTAAGGGATCCTCCAGTTGGAAATGATAACAGAACGCATAAGTCATTAGAAGGAATTCTAATAAACAAATAGATATAGTATACCACCTAACGACTTTGTTTCCCTTATGAGGTAAAAAGAAAATTAATGAACCTGCAAATATCGGCAAAACAACAAGTATTGTTAACCAAGGAAAATAACTCATGATAAAGTGATAAAGACAAGATACGTTTTGACCAGAAAAGCCCGTGCTCGATTATTTCGAGCACAGGCTTCTTCGGTAAAGAGGAATCAGACGATTCGAGTGAAGTTTTTTGTAACGTATCAATAAGATAGAGCCATGCTACGTGTTGTTTCAGGCCCTAAATAAACGCGGACACTTAAAAAATCTGTCGGGCAGGCAGATTCACATCTCTTACAACCCACACAATCTTCGGTTCTCGGCGCGGAAGCAATTTGCTTGGCTTTACATCCATCCCAGGGTATCATTTCTAATACATCTGTTGGACAAGCTCGTACACATTGAGTGCATCCTATACATGTATCGTAAATTTTTACGGAATGTGACATTGGATCTATAAATTTTTCTTTTCAACATAAAATTTTTCGATCTGGTAAAAATGAAATTAGTACTATAATGAGTCATATGTATTGTAGACACCAGACGAAGCAATGGTTTATCCAAACTTCAAAAAAAAAAATCTATTTTTTAATCTGTTTGTGAGAAAGCGTGAAGAGAGCCAAGAGACTTTAATTTTGGATTTCAACAATAAATAAGAAATAAGAAAGAATTTTACGAATTGTACAGACGAATTCGAATTAGCCAATAAATTGGCTATCGTCTTTTCAATATAAATTATTGCAATATTCAAATTGCAATATCAATGAATTACAAATACAAAAATTCATTTAAGTGAAAAAGAATACTATGCAATAATCTACTAAAAAAAATGGATATTCTCAAATAATACTAAGAAAATAGTATTGATTTCTATTTATTTTAATATGTGCGCCTTTGTTTAGAGGATTCTATGTCTAATTATTCAAAAGTCTAATTATTCAATAAATTAGATTGATTGATACGAGTGGATTTCCTATTACGATGGATGGAAGAAAGAATGGATAGTCCAATAGCGGCTTCAGCAGCTGCAAGGGCTATAACAAAAATTGCGAAAATATCTCCTTTTAATTGGCGACTATCAAATAGATCAGAAAATGTTACGAGATTTAGATTAATTGAATTCAGTATAAGTTCAAGACATATTAGAGCTCTAACCATGTTTCGGCTTGTGATCAATCCATAGATACCAATCGAAAATAAATAGACACTCAAAAAAAGTACATGCTCAAACATCATTAACTAACTCCTTATCAATCTCGATTCATTTCAATATGAGGGCAAGAATTGAACCGATTCAATTAATTACAATAGAACAATTACACAACAAAAGAAAAAAAAAAAAAAAAAAAGGAGGTATTTGTTGGCAGTAGATGGATTTTACTAAATCAAAATTGTGATTCTTTAGTTATTTATTTTAGATTTGCAATTCTTATAATTTGTACTTTTTCTAAGTTTTCTTATTGCCGAGCCATAGTAATTGCACCTATTAAAGAAACTAGAAGAATTATGGAAATGAGTTCAAACGGAAGATAAAAATCGGTTGCTAAATGAATTCCAATTTGTTGAACATTATTTATGAGACCCTGTTCTACTATTTGGTTTGATCTTGTAGTCCAAAGAATTCCATACCACGACGTATCTGGGATAGTAGTCATTAGTGAAAAAACAATAGTTATACAAACGAGTGAAGTGAACCCATCTCCAATAGTCCAATAATTCTTATCTTTAGACCATTCTGAGCCATTTACGAACATTACAGCGAATATGATCAAGACATTTATGGCTCCCACATAAATAAGAAGTTGTGCGACAGCTACAAAGTAGGAATTTAATAAAAAATAGAATAAGGATATACAAACAAGAACTAATCCCAGCGAAAAGGCAGAATAAATGGGGTTGGTAAGTAATACTACTCCTAGACCCCCTAGTAGAAGAACAAATCCCCCAAATAGCATAAGAATCTCATGTATTGGTCCAGGTAAATCCATTATGGATAAAAAGAAATTAATAGTATAAAATTTTTCATGAACTGACTAAAACTAAAGGATTCAAGGAAGGAAAAAAGGATTAGGGTATTTTTTTGTGTATAAACTTATAGTTATAAATTATATTATATCACGAAAATCTAGTCTGATTTAAAATAAGAAATAATTTCCAATAAGCAGTAGTTTTTCGTTTTTCTTTATAGTTTAATTTTAAAGTTTAATAAAGAATTATTAGATTTTTATAACAGAAAGACAAAATCAAAGTTTAGTAATCAGTAATCGTTCTTGAATTCGAAGATTTTTCTTTGTTTATTTTACTTTCAGACGAATTCCTAATTGTTTGAATTGTGTAATCTCCCATTATGGAGATTGGTAACCGACTTAAAGCAATTTGATTGTAATTCAATTCATGACGATCATAGGTAGAAAGTTCATATTCTTCAGTCATTGATAAACAGCTTGTTGGACAGTACTCAACACAATTGCCACAAAATATACAAACTCCGAAATCAATACTATAATTAAGCAATTGTTTTCTTTTAATATCCTTTTCAAATCTCCAATCCACAACGGGTAAATCTATCGGACATACGCGAACACATACTTCACAAGCAATACATTTATCAAATTCAAAGTGGATTCGCCCTCGGAAACGCTCTGGTGTAATTGATTTTTCATAAGGGTAGTGAATCGTTATAGGTAAACGATTTGTGTGGGATAAGGTAGTTATGAAACTTTGACCTATGTACCTTGTAGCACGTATTGTTTGTTGACCATAACTCATGAACCCAGTTACCATAGGGAACATATTCATTCTAAATATCTATGAAAAAGATATGTTTCTTTCTCTTGTTTGAGAGAGCTTTTGTGTTGAAAATATTCTTACTATTATTGTATTATCTTATTTATAGTGAAACAAGTTGAGAAGAGGTTGTTAATAAGAGATTGCCCAGGGAAATAGGTAAAAGAAATTTCCATCCAAGATTTAATAACTGATCCATTCTCATCCTCGGTAAAGTCCATCTTATTGTGATAGAAATGAAGAGAAATAAATAAGCTTTAGTTAATGTAATAAATATACCCATTGTCATTTCCAAAATTCCAACTGCTTTATTCATTTGGAAAAAATCAAAAAAGGATATATAGGGAATAGATAAATTCCACCCGCCCAAGTAGAGAACTGTTACAAATAAAGAAGAAACTAATAAATTTAGGTAAGAAACAAGATAAAATAAACCATATTTGATACCGGAATATTCAGTTTGGTAACCTGCTACTAATTCTTCCTCCGCTTCTGGTAAATCAAAGGGTAATCTTTCACATTCTGCCAAAGAAGAAATTAAAAAAACCAGAAAACCTATAGGCTGACGCCAAATATTCCATCCAAAAAAAACCGTATTTTGACTGTGCTTCAACTATATCAACTGTACTTGAACTGTTAGATAATCATAGTCGGTGATAACATCACAGTTCCCACCGCTATTTCAAAACCGTACATGAAACCTTAGCTTCATACGGCTTCTCTATGATCAGAAAAAGGAAAGGACTGTTTTGTTCCTAGCCCCGGGGGCGTAGATAGAATTAGATAAAATAAAATAGATTTGAAAGTCCTAAATTAGACCAAAGGAATTCCGTCTGCTAGAATAAGAAAAAGCGCTTCCGAATTGATCTCATCCTTTATAATATAATGAAAATTTTTCTTTGTTCAGTAATAACTTAATCTTGGAATAAAACACTTGTTACTTGTTATAGGAATTCAATTAATAAATGGAAAGAGTTGGGTATTAGTTCATGAGCAATTCTGCATGAATATGGATAGAGGAAGGAAATAATGAAAATTTTTTCTAGTGCACTCCATATCTTTTTTACTATTCTTCTTTCCCCAGGGAGGGGGTATTTAAAAAGAAAAAATGGATAAAGGGTTAATTCGTTCTTGATAGCCATTTCCTTAACAAGTGAATGGGAACATACTCTGGATCGGAATCCGAAGAAAGTACTACTTGATAATTTCTACAAATTGCAAGTCCTTATTATGATTCCTTTTATGGGCAAAAATCTCTAATGTTTTAGATTTTCCATTACTAATCCTTTATGTACTTTAGTGTTCCTAACCCTTCACTAACTTTTGGTGGATTCTTCTTATGGATTATTAAGTTATAGTAATAACTAGGAGTATTCTAGTAATGGAATTCCATATCGTGAATCCTTTATTCTTGGCCGCTTCAAGATATGATGACTAATTAAAAAATATCAACCTTGGGATAAAGAGTTTACACTGCTTATGTTTACTTCCACTTTTTTCTTGTACGTAGGAAATGAGATTTTTTCTTTTTACTACAAATTTATAAGCTGTTTTGTTTCACTCATATAGCTATCTAGTTTAACTTACCAACCCAAATACTAAATAAGAAAAGGAATATAAATAGTTAATGGATTTTATAGGAAAAAGATCTATTTTAACGAATCACACGTAGAGATATTGCTAGCACACAAAAAGTTAATGGTATTTCATAACTAATGGATTGAGCAGCAGCTCGTAGACCGCCTGAAAAAGAATATTTATTATTTGAGCTATATCCTGCCATAAGAAGACCAATAGGAGCTATACTTGAAATGGCAATCCATAAAAAAACACCAATACTAAGATCGGCTAAAACAAAATGATATCCCAAAGGGATAACTAAAAAACTTAATAAAACTGATATGACTGCTATAGAGGGTCCAATGCTAAATAAAGAAATATCTCCTCGGGATGGCAGAATATCTTCTTTAAAAAGTAGCTTAGTCCCATCTGCTATAGCTTGAAGCAGGCCCAGGGGGCCAGCATATTCAGGACCAATACGTTGTTGTATCGACGCAGATATTTCTCTTTCTAACCACACAATTACGAGTACCTCTATTGTTATTCCCAAAAGGAGGGTCAAAATGGGTAGAATCGATATCAGTCCATAGACTTCTTTTAATAATTCCAATTTCGAAAAAGAATTGATAGTTTCTACCTCTACCCTATCTATTATCATTTCAACGATCAACTTCCCCCATAATGATATCTATACTACCTAATATCGTCATGATATCAGCCAATTTCATTTTTTTAACTAGCTGAGGAAGAATTTGCAAATTAATAAACCCGGGTGGACGGATTTTCCATCTCCAGGGGAAAAGGCTATCATCTCCTACTAGATAAATCCCTAATTCACCTTTTGGGGCTTCTACTCTTACATAAAGCTCTTGTCTTGACAATTCAAAATTGGGCGAAGGTTTTTTACCAAGAAATTTATACTCAAAATCATTCCATTCAGAATTATTTTCTTTCTTAAAGCGTCGGACTTCTAAATTTTCATAAGGTCCTCCAGGAATTTTTTCTACAGCTTGTTGAATTATTTTGATGGATTCCCTCATTTCACCAATTCGTACTAAATAGCGAGCTAACGAATCCCCTTCTTTTTGCCATTGGACTTTCCAATCAAATTGGTTGTAAGACTCATAAGGATCTACTTTACGAAGATCCCATTGTATTCCAGAAGCTCGTAACATCGGTCCCGATAAGCCCCAATTTACTGCTTCTTCTCCGCTAATAAAACCTACTCCTTCAACTCGCTCTAAAAAAATTGGATTCTGTGTAATAAGTTGTTGATATTCAACAACTCCGCGTAAAAAATAATCACAGAAATCTAAACATTTATCGATCCATCCATAAGGTAGATCGGCGGCTACTCCTCCGATGCGAAAGTAATTGTGCATCATTCGCATACCTGTAGCAGCTTCAAATAGATCATATATTAATTCTCTCTCTCTAAAAATATAGAAAAAAGGAGTCTGTGCGCCGAGATCCGCCATAAAAGGTCCAAGCCATAGCAAGTGAGAAGCTATCCGGCTTAATTCTAACATAATTACCCTAATATAGCTGGCTCTTTGTGGTATTTGAATATTCTCCAAGAATTCTGGTGCATTTACTGTTATTGCTTCTGTAAACATAGTAGCTAAATAATCCCACCTTGTTACATAAGGTAAGTATTGTATAATAGTTCGGTTTTCCGCGATTTTTTCCATTCCTCTGTGTAAATACCCTAATATGGGTTCACAATCAATAACATCCTCACCATCGAGAGTAACGATCAGTCGAAGAACACCATGCATTGATGGGTGTTGAGGGCCCATATTGACTATCATGAGATCTTTTCTTGTAAGCGGTAGACTCATATCCTTTCTTCCTTAATTCATTATTCCATGAAAATGGATTATTCCATGAATTCCTCAAAGCGAGGCTCATCAAAATGAAAAATCTAAGACTACTATAAGACTACTAAAAAAATAATAAAACAAGAAAAAAATTTGAACGATTAAATTACTGCTCCCGAATATTCAACTGACCGATTAATTTCTTATAACGTACTCTATTTTTCTTTGCCAAATAAGCCAGCAAACGTCGACGTTTTCCCAAAAGTCTTCGTAGACCTCTTTCCGATGAAAAATCTTTTTTGTGTAATTCCAAATGTGAAGCAAGTCTCCGTATCTTATTGGTGAAACTGAATACTTGAAATTCAACAGAACCCCTGTTTTCTTCTTTTTCTTCTTTAACCATAAATCCAAAAATTTTTCTACCTCCTTTCTTTTTCATGTATTTTTCTGATCAGGAAAAATACAAAATTATGTCAGTTATTTTGAAGTTATTCTAATCTCGTACACACACAAATTTGCAATTATTCATCTACTACTGGAATTTGGATTTATTTTATCGATGCAAATTGGATTTGGATAGAAGGGTACATTCTTTCTAATATTTTAGATAGAAGAAATGTTTCTTCTATCTAAAATATTAGAAAGAATTTTGCTGATTTATTTATTGCTATATGCAATTTATGGAATTGATACACCATTTAATTGATATCATTTAGCAAAATGAAACACAGCATATGCATCCATCTTTTGGCTCGAGAATTTCACGGGATAGAGATATGGTATAAGAAATAG
>NW_028260343.1:0-57500 GCF_056163025.1 Triticum urartu | reverse complement strand
GAACAAAACCCTGCAATCAAATAGATTGTCCCAAGGGCGCCATATTCTAGGAGCCCAAGTTATGCTATTGAAAATTCGTTCCTCTAGCAGTTCCGGTTTGAGCATTCCGTTCCCTTTTTCAAACTCCACTTCTTTTCATATAGCAATCCCTGATCAAAGAGAGAACAATATCCATTTCAAAACATTTCTAACAGATTCCTTAGTTCGGACCGACGAAGTAATGTCACTCGACTATTATCAACCTGACTGCAATCTTTTTCTGTCGGTAAGGATTGCACCAGAGCACCTTCTACTTCTAATAGGCCATGAACTATAGATAGAGAAGAATCATTCTGAGCGAGTACATAAGAAGCGATCCACTTTTTTTCATCGGTTCCAGGGGAAGACCAAAGATCTTGCGCGGCAGGTCCGCCAGAAAAACTCAAAAGAGAAAGAAGTCTCGTTAATCTCTTCATGCTCGTTCCAAGTTCGAAGTACCTTTTGGCCAAAGAAAAACCCGCTTCCTGACACGATTGCCTCTTTATCTTTATATAGATAGATTCTATGGGGTTATTACTTAGTAAGTCTATTTTGTACAAGAGCCCCTCCTATCTGATAGAAAAGGGTCCCATGATCCCGAGCCGATCTTACCTTGGCTCGCAAACCCCAAGTTTGTCTATGAAGAGCTAATCTAATTGTATTTTTTTCTAGAATGGATTTCTTATGTGGAATACTAATGGATAGGGCTTCGTTGCTAAGTGCTACAAGATCTAGTGCACTGGAACTCGTGGTTATGGACCCGAATCCTTTAGTATGGAACATTGTCTTTTCCAAGTAAAAACCCCTAGTATATGAAAGAATGAAAAGGTGCTTTCGTTCTTGTGGAATAAGAAGCCCTCGTACCTTAATGAAAGGAAAATCGTAATTTTTCGTTAGGTATTTGACCAAATAGGATCGTCCAGTTCCTACAGAACCTATCACTAAAATACCCGATAGGGCTAAGCGGAACGAAAAGGGTTTTCCATGAGATGGTAAATGAAAACGATTAGTCCCACACGAGGTTTGGGAATAAGTGATTGTCTGATAATGAGCAAGGAATATACGTCTTTCTGCTAAAGAGGATCTATTAAACTCATAATTCATTAGATCCTTGTTATCAATGCCAACTAGGTATCATAAGTAAATGGATCCCGGTTGTTCAATCCTTTGATAACCAAGGTCATTCTTTGCTAAAGAGAAATGATCACTATGAGTCAGACTCAATAGAATTGGATCCATTCCAAATAGCGAGAATTAGGATTCTTGATCCCTCTCAATCTCTCTTTCAATTCGAGGATCCAGAGAGGTGTTTTCATAGTCATCTCCGAATATTTGCCATCTCGGAATATTTTCGATTTCATTTTTCTATGATATGTCTTTCTATATGAAAATTGGTTATTTACGATGTACGATGATCCCTGTTAAGCATCCATGGCTGAATGGTTAAAGCGCCCAACTCATAATTGGTAAATTTGCGGGTTCAATTCCTGCTGGATGCACACGAACGGGAACATTCCATAAGTCTATTGGAACTGGCTCTCTATCCATGGAATCTCATCCATCATCCATACATAACGAATTGGTATGGTATATTCATACCATAACATAAGAACAATAAGAACTCGAATTCTTATCGATACTGGAACTCAGAGCATAGGAGGGAAAGTCGATTTATGGATGGAATCAAATACGCAGTATTTACAGAAAAAAGTCTTCGTTTATTGGGAAAGAATCAATATACTTTTAATGTCGAATCGGGATTCACTAAGACAGAAATAAAGCATTGGGTCGAACTCTTCTTTGGTGTTAAGGTGGTAGCTGTGAATAGCCATCGACTACCTGGAAAAGGTAGAAGAATAGGACCTATTCTGGGCCATACAATGCATTACAGACGTATGATCATTACCCTTCAACCGGGTTATTCTATTCCACTTCTAGATAGAGAAAAAAACTAAAGGAGAATACTTAATAATACGGCGAAACATTTATACAAAACACCTATCCCGAGCACACGCAAGGGAACCGTAGACAGGCAAGTGAAATCCAATCCACGAAATAATTTGATCCATGGACGGCACCGTTGTGGTAAAGGTCGTAATTCCAGAGGAATCATTACCGCAAGGCATAGAGGGGGAGGTCATAAGCGCCTATACCGTAAAATAGATTTTCGACGGAATCAAAAAGACATATCTGGTAGAATCGTAACCATAGAATACGACCCTAATCGAAATGCATACATTTGTCTCATACACTATGGGGATGGTGAGAAGAGATATATTTTACATCCCAGAGGGGCTATAATTGGAGATACTATTGTTTCTGGTACAAAAGTTCCTATATCAATGGGAAATGCCCTACCTTTGAGTGCGGTTTGAACTATTGATTTACGTAATTGGAAGTAACCAATTAGGTTTACGACGAAACCTAGAAATCGATCACTGATCCAATTTGACTACCTCTACGGGATAGACCTCAACAGAAAACTGTTGAGTAACGGCAGCAAGTGATTGAGTTCAGTAGTTCCTCATAGAAAATTATTGGCTCTAGAGATATGGTAATATGGAGAAGACAAAATTGTTTGAAGCACGCACAGAACCGGAAGCGCCCCTTGTTTCAAAGAGAGGAGGACGGGTTATTCACATTTAATTTGATGGTCAGAGGCAAATTGAAAGCTAAGCAGTGGTAATTAAGACCCCCGGGGGAAAATAGGGATGTCTCCTACGTTACCCATAATATGTGGAAGTATCGACGTAATTTCATAGAGTCATTCGATCTGAATGCTACATGAAGAACATAAGCCAGATGACGGAACGCAGAGACCTAGGATGTAGAAGATCATAACATGAGCGATTCGGCAGATTTGGATTCCTTTCCTATATATCCACTCATGTGGTACTTCATCATATGATTCATATAAGATCCATCTGTCTAGAGATCGTCATATACATCTAGAAAGCCGTATGCTTTGGAAGAAGCTTGTACAGTTTGGGAAGGGGTTTTTTGAGAGAAAAGAAGAATCTACTTCAACCGATATGCCCTTAGGCACGGCCATGCATAACATAGAAATCACACGTGGAAGGGGTGGGCAATTAGCTAGAGCAGCAGGTGCTGTAGCGAAACTCATTGCAAAAGAGGGTAAATCGGCCACTTTAAGATTACCATCTGGGGAGGTCCGTTTAGTATCCCAAAACTGCTTAGCAACAGTCGGACAAGTGGGTAATGTTGGGGTGAACCAAAAAAGTTTGGGTAGAGCCGGATCTAAGTGTTGGCTAGGTAAACGCCCCGTAGTAAGAGGGGTAGTTATGAACCCTGTGGACCACCCCCATGGGGGCGTGTGAAGGGAAAGCTCCCATTGGTAGAAAAAAACCCACAACCCCTTGGGGTTATCCTGCGCTTGGAAGAAGAACTAGGAAAAGGAAAAAATATAGCGATAGTTTTATTCTTCGTCGCCGTAAGTAAATACGTAACTAGGAATATGGAAAATTGCATTTTTGGAATTTGCAATAATGCGATGGGCGAACGACGGGAATTGAACCCGCGCATGGTGGATTCACAATCCACTGCCTTGATCCACTTGGCTACATCCGCCCCTTATCCAGCTAAAGGATTTTTTTCTTTTTTCCATTGATCATTATTCTATTTATTCTGACCTCCGTACTTCGATCGAGATATTGGACATAGAATGCCACTCTTTAAAAAGGAAAAAAGGAGTAATCAGCTGTGACACGAAAAAAAACGAATCCTTTTGTAGCTCATCATTTATTGGCAAAGATAGAAAAGGTCAATATGAAGGAGGAGAAAGAAACAATAGTAACGTGGTCCCGGGCATCTAGCATTCTACCCACAATGGTTGGCCATACAATCGCGATTCATAATGGAAAGGAACATATACCTATTTACATAACAAATCCTATGGTAGGTCGCAAATTGGGGGAATTCGTGCCTACTCGGCATTTCACGAGTTATGAAAATGCAAGAAAGGATACTAAATCTCGTCGTTAACTGAATTCTGAATAGAAAGATTAAGAAGAAAAAAAGATTCAAAATAAAGACAGAAATACCCAATATCTTGCTAGAACAAGATATTGGGTATTTCTGTCTTCAAAAATTCTTATATGTTAGCAGAAAAACCTTATCCATTAATAGATGGAACTTCAACAGCAGCTAAGTCTAGAGGGAAGTTGTGAGCATTACGTTCGTGCATTACTTCCATACCAAGGTTAGCACGGTTGATGATATCAGCCCAAGTATTAATAACGCGACCTTGACTATCAACTACAGATTGGTTGAAATTGAAACCATTTAGGTTGAAAGCCATAGTACTAATACCTAAAGCAGTGAACCAGATTCCTACTACAGGCCAAGCAGCCAAGAAGAAGTGTAAAGAACGAGAGTTGTTGAAACTAGCATATTGGAAGATTAATCGGCCAAAATAACCATGAGCAGCCACAATATTATAAGTTTCTTCCTCTTGACCAAATTTGTAACCCTCATTAGCGGATTCATTTTCAGTAGTTTCCCTGATCAAACTAGAGGTTACCAAGGAACCATGCATAGCACTGAATAGGGAACCGCCGAATACACCAGCTACACCTAACATGTGGAATGGATGCATAAGGATGTTGTGCTCTGCCTGGAATACAATCATAAAGTTGAAAGTACCAGAGATTCCTAAAGGCATACCATCAGAAAAGCTTCCTTGACCAATAGGGTAAATCAAGAAAACAGCAGTAGCAGCTGCAACAGGAGCTGAATATGCAACAGCAATCCAAGGACGCATACCCAGACGGAAACTAAGTTCCCACTCACGACCCATATAACAAGCTACACCAAGTAAGAAGTGTAGAACAATTAGCTCATAAGGACCACCATTGTATAACCACTCATCAACAGATGCAGCTTCCCAAATTGGGTAAAAGTGCAATCCGATCGCCGCAGAAGTAGGGATAATAGCACCAGAGATAATATTGTTTCCATAAAGTAAAGAACCAGAAACAGGCTCACGAATACCATCAATATCTACTGGAGGGGCAGCGATGAAGGCGATAATAAATACAGAAGTTGCGGTCAATAAGGTAGGGATCATCAAAACACCGAACCATCCGATGTAAAGACGATTTTCAGTGCTAGTTATCCAGTTGCAGAAGCGACCCCACAGGCTTGTACTTTCGCGTCTCTCTAAAATTGCAGTCATGGTAAGATCTTGGTTTATTCAAATTGCAAGGACTCCCAAGCACACGTATTAACTAGAATATAGATAATAGAAGGCTTGTTATTTAACAGTATAACATAGACTATATACCAATGTCAACCAAGTCAGCCCAAAGATTAGCTATCCATATAACTAAATTAACCAAACCAATAATTTTGTATTTGTAAATGAAGTGAGTCAAAGTGAAAAACTTTGATGGGTCTTTTCTATATGGGTTGCCCGGGACTCGAACCCGGAACTAGTCGGATGGAGTAGATAATTCTTCCTTGTTACAATAGAGAAAAATCCCTCCCCAAATCGTGCTTGCATTTTTCATTGCACACGACTTTCCCTATGTAGAAATAGCCAATTTCTATTCCAAAGAGGAAGTTCTACTAATTTTTTTAATTAGTAAGTTGATTCACCTACTCTTTATTATAATAAAAAGAACATTTCAGAATGAAAAATAGAAAAGTTTTTTCTTGATCATTTATCAACCCTTTCCTGTTTCTTAATTTCGTCTAATGATTAATTAAGAGGGTTGACCAGGTCATTGATACGTATAATATCCAAATACCAAATACGCTCAGTGTGTGATCCACAGAAAGAAAAAAGAGTTGTTTTGGTGAACATCAAAGAAAAAACTTGCTCTTCTTCCATAAAAAATTCTTCTAAAAATGCCGAACCCAATCGTTGCATAAAAGTTCGTACCGTGCTTTTATGTTTACGAGCTAAAGTTCTAGCACATGAAAGTCGAAGTATATACTTTAGTCGATACAAAGTCCGTTTTTTCGAAGATCCACTATGATAATGAAAAAGATTTCTACATATCCGACCAAATCGATCAAGAATATCCCAATCTGATAAATCTGTCCAAATGGGTTTACTAATAGGATGCCCCGATCCAGTACAAAATTGAGCTTTTGATAAGTATCCTATGAGGAGAGTAGCGGGGACTATGGTATCGAATTTTTTCATTCGAGTATCTATTAGAAATGAATTCTCCAGCATTTGATTCCTTACTAACAAAGAACTTTTTTGTACACTTGAAAGGTACCCCATAAAATCGAAGCAAGAGTTTGCTAATTGGTTTATATGGATTCTTCGCGGCTGAGTCCAAAAACAGAAATAATATTGCCAGAAATTGATAAGGTAGCATTTCCATTTCTTCTTCAAAAAAAAAGTGCCTTTTGATGCAAGAATTGCCTTTCCTTGATATCGAACATAATGCATAAGAGGATCCATAAAGAACCATAGGGTTTTCCGAGAAAAACCAGGGTACATTATCCCAAAATGTTCCATCTTCCTAGAAAAGTGGATTCGTTCCAGAAAAGTTCCAGAAGATGCTAATGGTAAGCAAGAAGATTGTTTACGAAGAAACAACAAAAAAAATTCATATTCTGATACATAAGAGTTATATAGGAATTGAAATAGTCTTTTATTTTCTTTTTGAAAAAAAAAAATGGATTTCATTGAAGTAATAAAACTATTCCAATTCGAATAATAGTTGAGAAAGAATCGCAATAAATGCAAAGATGGAACATCTTGGATACGGTATTGAAGGAGTTGAACCAGGATTTCCAAATGGATAGGATAGGGTATTTCTATATGTGATAGATAATCCAAATGCAAAAATTTGTCTTCTAAAAAGGGAAATATTGAATGAATAGAGCGTAAATTCTGAAACTTTGGTATTTCTTTTTCTTTCAGACAAAAAAATTCCCGTAGCGAGAATGGGATTTCCACAACGATCGCAAACCCTTCAGATAGAATCTGAGAATAAAACTCAGAATAAAAATAATTTTTGTAATCCAATAATCGATCTTGGTTAGGATGATTAACCGAGTTATCCAAAAAATTCTGCTGATACATTCGAATAATTAAACGTTTCACAAGTAGTGAACTAAATTTCTTGTTATTACAACTAACAACTATTTCCACAGGTTCAGAACCATTTAATCCATAATGGTGGGCAAATGCATAAATATATTCCTGAAAGAGAAGTGGGTAGACAAAGTATTGTTGACGAGATTTATGTTTTTCTGAATACCCTTCGAATTTTTCCATTTGTATTTCTACTTGAATCAGAGAGAAGAAGCATTTCTCGGTTTATCGAATGATGATACATAGTGCAATATGGTCAGAACAGGGTGTTGCATTTTTAATACAAACCCTGGAAAGAAAGGGAGTCTAATCCACAGATCTTTTTCTGCTCCTTTTCTACCCAATTAGTTTATGTTTGTTCTAATTAAAAAAAAAGAACAGAACAAGTTTTTTATTTTTGCAGGCCAATCGCTCTTTTGACTTTGGAATACAGCCTCTTTATCAATATACTGCTTCTTTTACACATTCAATCCATAACATCCCTTATTCAATCCATAATCAAGAATAATTAGGATTTCTAAAAAAAAAAAGAAAAAATAAAGGGTCCACTCATAGGAAAACCCAACCTTTCCCCGCATCCGGCACTAATCTATTTTTAACGTCTAATTAGAGCGGGGAATCATTCCAATTAGGAAGTTCAGCTCGTTGCTTTTTATTTTACCAGAATTGGAGCCAGGCTCTATCCATTTATTCATTAGACCCAGAAAATCGTAATTTTGGATTCCATTCAAAAAAGATTGATTTTATTACGACATGCTATTTTTTCCATTCATTACCTTTGAGGATCAGTCGTGGTCTTCTAGACTCTACCAAGAGTCTGGACGAATTTGTTGTTTCATCCAAATGTGTAAAAGATCATAGTCGCACTTAAAAGCCGAGTACTCTACCATTGAGTTAGCAACCCAGATAAAAAAAGGATCTTAGATACGATCGAAATCCAAAAATCAATGGAATTACACCGCGCGCTTCTGTCAAAACATTGAACTAGCAAGACATCAAAAGATTTTTTTTATCGACCATGAAAAACACTCAAATGCCAAAACGAACAGGTCCGGTGAAATTCCACTAAAGTAAAGTTAAAAAAAGAGCGACCCTAATCACGATGGCCAAATTCTCCTTATTTTTAGCGATTTTTATTAACAAAAAATATATATTATAAAAAATATATATTATATTGTATGAGAATACATGCAAGAGGAACACCCTTATCATTTGAGCGAAGTGTAGGCGGAAAAATTGAATATGGAGTGAGGATAAAGAGACCCATCTATCTACAAATTCTATTTGTTCAATAGACCTTTGTCAATGGAAATACAATGGTAAGAAAACAAATTAGATAGAAAAAGTAAATAAAATAGGGGCTTATGTTGGATTGGCACGATATAATATAAATCCAAATAGGATTAAAAAAGAGGTAAATTGTGTCTAAATAATTAGACAACTAGGAATACTAATAATCTTCTCCTATCCTATTTTTTGATTCATTTAGTTCTTCAATTAACTCAAAGTTCTTTCTTTTTCTTTAAAGAATTCTGCCTTCCTTAAAATATCATAAACAGTTCTTGTTGGTTGAGCACCCTTTTCAAGGAAATAGAGAATAGCTGGAACATTTAAACAAGTTTGATTCTTTATCGGATCATAAAAACCTACTTTTTGAAGATCTCTTCCTTCTCTTCGAGATCGAACATCAATTGCAACGATTCGATAGACAGCTTATTGGGATAGATGTAGATAAACAACGCCCCCCCCTAGAAACGTATATGAGGTTTTCTCCTCATACGGCTCGAGAAAATGATTCGAATTTCTGTCGATAATAATAGAAATTAGACTATGACGTGCATTAATTTCCTTACAGAAAAAACAAATTTCATTTATACTCATGACTCAAGTGGGCTAATTTTGCCTGACAAACTTCGAAGGCAAAATCCTTCCAAAATTTTTGAGTCGTCTTTAAACTCTTTTCTTTGTCTCATTTCGAACGAATTGACTTTTATTCCTTATTCTAATCCAACTCTGTTGTTGAGACAATTGAAAATTGTGTTTACTTGTTCTGGAATCCTTTATCTTTGATTTGTGAAATCCTTGGGTTTAGACATTACTTCGGGAATTCCTATTTTTTTCTTTCAAAAGAGTAGCAACATACCCTTTTTTCTTATTTCCTTCGATAAAGCATTTATCTCTTCTATAGAAATCTAATAAGAGGGATTGATTCTGATATACTTTTATTGGACTTTCTTCTTATTTTAACCTTTCGATTTATTTCTATATTAAGGATAGACTGACAAAGTTGGCCTAATTTATTAGTTTTCACTAACCCTAGATTCTTTCCCTTGATAAAAAAAATTCTGTCCTCTCGAGCTCCATCGTGTACTATGTTACTTAAACCCAGCGCAAATTTGGTTCGGAACGAATAGAACAGGCTATGTCGAGCCAAGAGCATTTTCATTACTATGGAAAATGATGGATAGCAAAATCCACAATCGATCATGTCCTTCAAGTCGCACGTTGCTTTCTACCACATCGTTTTAAACGAAGTTTTACCATAACAAACATTCCTCTTTTCATTGCAAAGTGGTATAGAGAATTGATCCAATATGGATGGAATCATGAATAGTCATTGGTTTAGTTTTTTTATACTAATTAAAACTTGCTATCTATGGAGCAATATGGATAAAAGAAAGTAAGTATTTATCCGGGAAGCCTCCGCCAAGATCCAATTTATTTAAACCCATATTAAAATTCTATCATATGAATGAAACATAGTTTGAAAAAGACGACTAAACAAGTTTGCTTAAAACTTATTTATTCTTAAATTTCCACCCTCAACGGATGGCTCGAGATGATCAATCTTGAAGTGAGAAAAGAAGGATTGACTCTTCCTCAATAAATAAACTATCAACCTCCAAAAAAGTTTAATTAATTTAATTACTAGAATTAGAATTCTAGTAGTAATATATTTTTTCAGTACCAAAAACAATTAACTATAATAACTAAATAAACTATTCCAATGAAAAGATTGAAAGTTTTTGGTAGTTATAGAATTCTCGTACTTCTTCAACTCGAATACCAAAAGGAAGAAAAAAATATGACTAAGTGATTTTATAGTAGAGGCATATCCTGAATGTGCTTGATAGATCCCATTTTTTCATGAAAATAAAGATAGTCAATTTGACTGGACTTAAGACTTTATTATGTTTTCTGAGAAAGAATAAGATATCATTATTCTCTTTAATAAACTTTTGTCTCGTACGGAATACTATATGATTTCACCGTTTGTTTCATCAGAAACAATCTGGGACGGAAGGATTCGAACCTCCGAGTAACGGGACCAAAACCCGCTGCCTTACCACTTGGCCACGCCCCATTTCGGGTTTTATGCGACACTAATAAACACTAGTATGTTTATTTGTTATTCGTCAATACCATTTCAATTACATAAAAAAGGAGGGATATTCTCTTGCTAGTATTCTACACATGCGGATAATATAGAATCAAAAAAATGCATTGATCATTACATGGAATTCTATTAAGATATTATATGAAAGTCGAATTTATTCCACTCTCATTTGAGAGTGCGAATACAAGGAGGTATTTTGTGTTTGGGAAAGTCCGAAGAAAAAAGATTTTGAATCTGCCTTTTCCTTCTTTCCCTTAAAAAAATAACTCAAGAAAAATCCAATTATTTACTCTACAAGAATGAAATGCTTGTTATGCCTAATATACTTAGTTTAACCTGTATCTGTTTTAATTCTGTTCTTTATCCTACTAGTTTTTTCTTTGCCAAATTACCCGAAGCTTATGCTATTTTCAATCCAATCGTGGATATTATGCCTGTTATACCTCTATTCTTTTTTCTATTAGCCTTTGTTTGGCAAGCTGCTGTAAGTTTTCGATGAAATCTTTAGTACTCTGTATGCCAAATTGAATGATGTGTTCATTCCAAAAAAATTTTAAAATGGGTAAAAGCCGAGAAGTTTTATATTTTTATATTATGAACCTTCGATTCTAAAATTTAAATTCTTCTACATTGAATGGGTAGCTACAGCAATAAATTTGGATCAGCCTTTCTACTCCCCTGCACCTAGGTTGAGCAGGTACCTAAAGGTACCTACACAATACCTAACCACCTAACCCTATTTTTGCTATTGATAAGAGTGCTTATTATAAAAGAATTCTTGCAATTTTTTTCAAGAATTCTTTTTTGCATTTTTAGGTATAAAAAAAAACCATCCTAGTGGATCCGTGTGGTAAGGAAAAACTGGTAATCTATTCCTTAAAAAAAAATCTTGGAGATTATGTAATGCTTACTCTCAAACTTTTTGTTTATACAGTAGTGATATTCTTTGTTTCACTCTTTATCTTTGGATTCTTATCTAATGACCCAGGACGGAATCCTGGACGCGAGGAGTAAAAATTCAGTTTTTTTTTTTCTTATTGGATTTGTTTCGTACATTTATCTATGAGAAAATCCGGGGGTCAGAATTCTTTCCAATTCGAAAGTCCCAAATGATCCAAGGGAGCGGAAAGAGAGGGATTCGAACCCTCGGTACAAAAAAATTGTACAACGGATTAGCAATCCGCCGCTTTAGTCCACTCAGCCATCTCTCCACGTTCCAAAGCGAAAGGTTTCCGTGATATGATATAGGCAAGAAATAAGAAATAACGGTTGCAAAAAACCCCTTTTTTTTCTTTCAAAAGTCTATAAAAATTATATTGCCAATTCCATTTTAATTATATTCTTTTTTCTTAATGTTAATAAAAAAAGAAGAAAATTCTTGTTTTTTCTTTCTAAAAATCGATATTGGCCGAGAGACAATCAAATAGATTTTCTCTTTAGCGGGCATTTCCATATAGGACTTGTTATAATTATAATAAAACAAGCAGGTTATATAAAAAAAACGCTTTTTTTGTCGATTATTTATCAAGAAAGCAAAAAGGGTTCTTATCAAATCCACCATAAAATTGGAAAGAAGCATAAAGTAAGTAGACCTGACTCCTTTAATGATGCCTCTATCCGCTATTCTGATATATAAATTCGATGTAGATGAAATTGTATAAGCGAATTTTTTTTATTTCCTTAGACTTAGACCGCGCAAGACAAGAATTTTTCGCTATTTACGATTTCATATTCTTGTTACTAGATGTTCTATAGGAATAAGAAGAAATCGCAACTCCTTTGCGCTACACATAAAATTGGATTTCGAAGGTCCATTTTTTTTTTTCAGAATCCTCTATTATTTTAGTTCTTCCACCCATGCAATAGAGAGGGAATGGGAAAAGAAGGGTTACTTTTATTTGCATTTTTCCCTTAAAAGATAGACTTTGAAATAGGAGTCTTGGAATAAT
This sequence comes from Triticum urartu, assembly GCF_056163025.1. Classification (NCBI taxonomy): domain Eukaryota; kingdom Viridiplantae; phylum Streptophyta; class Magnoliopsida; order Poales; family Poaceae; genus Triticum; species Triticum urartu. The sequence continues at coordinate 45,061 of NW_028260343.1, read as the reverse complement.
GCTGAATTCAAAGGTTTATTTCTTTCTATAGTATAAGAAAAACAATTTATTTCTATTTCTATAGTATAAGAAAAACAAATAAATAGTATAAGAAAAACAAATCGAATCAAATTCATGGATTTACCACGACCTCGGTTGTGACTGTGACTCCATAGATAAAAATGGGAAATTTCTCTCTTCGAGACCATTGAAAAAGGGCATTGAACGAGAAAGAAATCGTCCACAGATAATAAAACTATCATATGCCTTGGAAAGTGATATGAGGTGCTCGGAAATGGTTGAAGTAATTGAATAGGAGGATCACTATGACTATAGCCCTTGGTAGAATTCCTAAAGAAGAAAATGATCTATTTGATACTATGGATGACTGGTTACGAAGGGACCGTTTCGTTTTTGTAGGATGGTCTGGCCTATTGCTCTTTCCTTGTGCTTATTTCGCTTTAGGGGGTTGGTTTACAGGGACAACTTTTGTAACTTCTTGGTATACCCATGGATTGGCTAGTTCCTATTTGGAAGGTTGTAATTTCTTAACCGCAGCAGTTTCTACCCCTGCCAATAGTTTAGCACACTCTTTGTTGCTACTATGGGGGCCCGAAGCACAAGGAGATTTTACTCGTTGGTGTCAATTAGGCGGTCTATGGACTTTTGTAGCTCTCCACGGGGCTTTTGCACTAATAGGTTTCATGTTACGCCAATTTGAACTTGCTCGGTCTGTTCAATTGCGGCCTTATAATGCAATCTCATTCTCTGGTCCAATTGCTGTTTTTGTTTCTGTATTCCTTATTTATCCACTGGGGCAATCTGGTTGGTTCTTTGCGCCGAGTTTTGGCGTAGCAGCGATATTTCGATTCATCCTTTTCTTCCAAGGATTTCATAATTGGACGTTGAACCCATTTCATATGATGGGAGTTGCCGGAGTATTAGGTGCGGCTCTGCTATGCGCTATTCATGGAGCGACCGTAGAAAACACTCTATTTGAGGACGGTGATGGTGCAAATACCTTCCGTGCTTTTAACCCAACTCAAGCTGAAGAAACTTATTCAATGGTCACTGCTAACCGCTTTTGGTCCCAAATCTTTGGTGTTGCTTTTTCCAATAAACGTTGGTTACATTTCTTTATGCTATTTGTACCCGTCACCGGTTTATGGATGAGTGCTATTGGCGTAGTTGGCTTGGCTCTGAACTTACGTGCCTATGACTTTGTTTCCCAGGAAATCCGTGCAGCGGAAGATCCTGAATTTGAGACTTTCTACACCAAAAATATTCTTTTAAACGAGGGTATTCGTGCGTGGATGGCAGCTCAGGATCAGCCTCATGAAAATCTTATATTCCCTGAGGAGGTTCTACCACGTGGAAACGCTCTTTAATGGAACTTTCGTTTTAGCTGGTCGTGACCAAGAAACCACCGGCTTTGCTTGGTGGGCTGGGAATGCCAGACTTATCAATTTGTCCGGTAAACTGCTTGGAGCTCATGTAGCTCATGCCGGATTAATCGTATTCTGGGCCGGAGCAATGAACCTATTTGAAGTGGCCCATTTCGTACCAGAAAAGCCCATGTATGAACAAGGGTTGATTTTACTTCCACACTTAGCTACTCTAGGTTGGGGAGTAGGGCCAGGGGGGGAAGTTCTAGATACTTTTCCGTACTTTGTATCTGGCGTACTTCACCTAATTTCCTCCGCAGTCTTAGGCTTCGGTGGCATTTATCACGCGCTTCTGGGACCCGAGACTCTTGAGGAATCTTTTCCATTCTTTGGTTATGTCTGGAAAGATAGAAATAAAATGACTACAATTTTGGGTATTCACTTAATTTTGTTAGGTCTAGGTGCTTTTCTTCTAGTACTCAAGGCTCTTTATTTTGGCGGTGTATATGATACCTGGGCCCCTGGGGGGGGAGATGTAAGAAAAATTACCAATTTGACCCTTAGTCCCAGTGTTATATTTGGTTATTTACTAAAATCTCCTTTTGGTGGAGAAGGGTGGATTGTTAGTGTAGATGATTTAGAAGATATAATTGGTGGGCATGTATGGTTGGGTTTTATTTGTGTATTTGGCGGAATTTGGCATATTTTAACCAAACCCTTCGCATGGGCTCGCCGTGCATTTGTATGGTCTGGAGAAGCTTACTTGTCTTATAGTTTAGCTGCTTTATCTGTCTTTGGTTTTATCGCTTGTTGTTTTGTATGGTTCAATAATACAGCTTATCCGAGTGAGTTTTATGGACCCACCGGGCCAGAAGCTTCTCAAGCTCAAGCATTTACTTTTCTAGTTAGAGACCAGCGTCTTGGAGCTAATGTGGGATCCGCTCAAGGACCCACAGGTTTAGGTAAATATCTAATGCGTTCCCCAACTGGGGAGGTTATCTTTGGAGGGGAAACTATGCGTTTTTGGGACCTTCGTGCTCCATGGTTAGAACCTCTAAGGGGCCCCAACGGTTTGGACTTGAGTAGGTTGAAAAAAGACATACAACCTTGGCAAGAACGACGCTCAGCAGAATATATGACCCACGCTCCTTTAGGCTCTTTAAATTCCGTGGGTGGCGTAGCTACCGAGATCAATGCAGTTAATTATGTCTCTCCTAGAAGTTGGTTATCAACTTCTCATTTTGTTCTAGGATTCTTCTTTTTTGTGGGCCATTTATGGCATGCAGGAAGAGCCCGAGCTGCTGCAGCAGGTTTTGAAAAGGGAATCGATCGTGATTTGGAACCTGTTCTTTACATGAACCCTCTTAACTAAGATTTTCTTATTTATACCTGTTCTACTTTTTTTCTGTTCTGGCTCGGTTATTCCATCTAGCCGAGCCATTCATTCCTTTTTATGAAAGAAAGATAAGGGACAGAAAAAAAAAATAAATAAAAATGAAAGAAACAAACGTATTCAATAAGCAAAAGGAGAGAGAGGGATTCGAACCCTCGATAGTTCCTAGAACTATACCGGTTTTCAAGACCGGAGCTATCAACCACTCAGCCATCTCTCCACAGCCTAATCCTTATTTTACTCCTACAAATAGAACATAGCCATATAAAAAATAAAAAGATTTATTAGCCTCTAGAAAGATATCAGATACAAGTTCCTTTTCGATATATCTCTGTATACTGTATACACGGATACAGGATCCGCTATACCCGCTTGTGAAATAAAGAGTAAATAATCTCTTCTCACCCCCATATCCAAATAAAAAAGCGGTTTAAGTAATAAATTTGAATTAAAGAGAAGAATCAATGGATTCATGATTAAACCCCTCCTACTTCTTGTATTTTTTTACAATTTTGGTTTAAGTGAGGGATCAAATATGTAGTCAACTTTATTTGATGGTAGCTTGGAGGATTAGAAATATGACTATTGCTTTCCAATTAGCTGTTTTTGCATTAATTGCGACTTCCTCAGTCTTAGTAATTAGTGTACCCCTTGTATTTGCTTCTCCTGATGGTTGGTCAAATAATAAAAATGTTGTATTTTCCGGTACATCATTATGGATTGGACTAGTCTTTCTCGTAGCTATTCTGAATTCTCTCATTTCTTAAATGAAATTTGGTTAATATTTATTAACCCCATAAAAAAGAAATAATAAAGGCCATTTCTTCTAAAAAATTAGAATAGTGAGACGTATTAAAACGCAATTTGCGTTCCGAATTGCTAGCTCTTCTCTTTCAGTATTATGAAATTCCATTCCCATTAGAATATTCATTGACAGATAATATAAAAAAGGAAAACTCTAATATAATAGAAAATGAAATGAAACGGTCGACCCAGACATAGAAGGTCGACCCAGGCGGATATACGCTATAAAATATATACCGTAGCGAGCGTAGTTCAATGGTAAAATATCTCCTTGCCAAGGAGAAGATACGGGTTCGATTCCCGCCGCTCGCCCGCTTAATTTATCAAAGTACTATGATAAAAAGTTTAGTCTAGTTAACTGTTTAACTACTTATATTAAATTAAGTATTAATTAGGTGTTAGTCTAGTGCCGTATCCCTTACTATCTTACCCTTCCTTTGCATCCCACTCAAAAAAAGAGGGCGCTCCAGAGGCAGAAATAGAACTCGCCAACAGAGCTCCAAAAATTGGGTATTAACTGAGACAAACAACGGGCAAACTTTTTTTAAAGGGAAGGGAGAGGTAGACTGTCCCTTTCGTTTCATTTTTATTTTCTGCAGGGTAGGGAGAGGCCTTGCGCCTTCTTTTTTTGAAGGCAAGTGACTTCGCAAACTGCTCAATTTTGCCCTCTAGGGCCGGGAACTAATGAATAAAAAAGGGTTGGATACGCCCCTCTACCATACATATCTAGAGAAATAGAATAGTCCTTTTATACAGACTGCTAAGTGCGGAGACGGGAATCGAACCCGTGACCTCAAGGTTATGAGCCTCGTGAGCTACCAAACTGCTCTACTCCGCTCTGGAGTACCAGAAACTGGTGGACAAAAAAGGCTTGAATACAAGCCTCTAACATGTCTAGACAAATAGAATACTCCTTTTATACAGAATGGAGCGGGTAGCGGGAATCGAACCCGCATCGTTAGCTTGGAAGGCTAGGGGTTATAGTCGACGTTGGTTGATTATTTTTAACGTCTCTAATTCAAAACCGAACATGAAATTTTGATTTCATTCGGCTCCTTTATGGATATTCTCACCACTTAACATCTATGTCAGCTTTTCTATTTGAATGGAACCAAAGCTCTCCGCTTTCTAGATGATCCTTATAGAGTAGGAGATAGAAATTCTATCTAAATTCATCTAATCTACTTACTTCGTTCCCTAATTTCATTCAAGAGATCCTGAGGAAAAGAATTGGGTTTCCACCGAGCTGAAACAATATGCGGATGGTTCTAGTAAACCAAAACTATCGTTTTTTAGCTATTTGGCTTCCTTATTCCTTATTTTAAGAAGATTTAGTTACGATTGGAAATCAACTTTTTTGTATCTTCATCCATAGATCCTTTACTCATATTTTCAAAATTGGAATACTTAATCCAATGCAAAATTATGCTTCGCGACTCTGTACTCATAATCCTATTTTTATTTTGGATGCAATTTAAATTAGTCTTTGGATACAAATCGCCAGAATGTATATTCTTCCTCAATATGCTATTGAGAGGAAAAGGATTTAATCCTTTATAAGAACTAAAGTTTTCATCGGAATATAAAAATAAAAAACTTAAGGATGCCTTAAGTATATCATTTCAAATTCAGTTATTAATAGAACGAATCACACTTTTACCACTAAACTATACCCGCTACATTGTAGATTATGGTATAAATGGTACCCTTTGTCAAGGATAGCCATTTGACAAGAAGGCTAATTCCCCCTTATTGAATCAGATGGAGAAGGTTCATGACACTGAGCCGTTGGTACTTCTACTTCGATCGCTCGCCTTTACTTTAGGATTTAGATAGCCCCTCTGGTCTGTAAAAAAAATCTTTTCTTACCATGCTAATAGCGCCTGAACCAAATGTATTTATTTTGATTAGGATCCTATTCTACGGTTACGACTACAATAATAATTATTTACTTTGCAAGGACGTAAGTGTGTCAGACTGCTAAATTGTTTTATTATTCCTACAATATAAACTAGGGGATATAGGGGGTAACACTGTCCCTATAAATTCCTTTTTTCCTTTTCTTTTTTGTCCAGAATTGAACAAAAAAGAAATTATGGAAGATGTTTTCTTCCCCCATTAAGTCCGAGCCATAGAGTAAGAGTGAGATGAGTTTTCCAAATTCATCATAGACTTTCCCTATGGCTTGATAGAAGTAAGCAGCAAAGAGTCGTAACTTAAAGAAAAAAACGGACAGGGCCGACAGATTTACCTGATGTAAAGAAGATCCTAAAAGTCTCTGATTAGTCGACTCTCTCCATTTAACACTTTCCTCTCTCTCCTTTTTTCCACTGACTCAATTCTAGTTTATTAGATTCTTGTTTAAAAGAATGCAAAAAGTTCAATAGAACTAAGAACACATAAAAAATAGCATAGAGGATCAAGGCCATTACCAAAAGTTCCTCCCAAGGATCCTATATCCTATTGGGTATCTGTTCCCCGCCTTTTCCCGCTAGGATCGGAAATCTTATATTTTCCATATCCATATACCGTTGAATCCTTGGGGTTCCAGAATCCGCCTATTTTACTAGTCTTCGGAAACGGAAAACCCTGAACCAAGAAGAGTTGGATATGTTATGTAGGGTATGTTTTTTTTTATTAATTTTATTTTGAGCTCTCAAGATATCGATATATACATATACAATCTCTACATAATGTCTCTCTCTCTATCTCTATATATTATATATATAATATGTACATTATGCAGTAGACCCATAATGGGAAATCCAAGTGGCTAATTTTTGAATTAAATAAAAAGCCCTTTTAACTCAGTGGTAGAGTAATGCCATGGTAAGGCATAAGTCATCGGTTCAAATCCGATAAAGGGCTTTTTAAATTAGTGGTAGAGTAATCTCGTGCTAAGACGTAAGTCGTTGGTTCGAATCTGATAGAGTACTTTTCTACTAAATTGATTCACTTTTTTTCTTTGTTTTTGAAACTTTCTCTATATTTTTAGAGAATTTTATGACTTAGTGCGGGATGGATGCATTTTTGGTATGAACACTAAATGAAGCACGGAGAATTAATCTATAACGATCAACTAAAAAAAATCCTAGATGAAAACATAACAGAAAAGTTGGAAAAACTCTTTGCTTTGGATCTATTTATACTTTTCGAGTATATTGACAATTCCAAAAAACTGCTCATACTATGATTATAGTATAATCACGAGCGGTTGTATATGGCCCTATCGTCTAGTGATGCCCCTATCGTCTAGTGGTTCAGGACATCTCTCTTTCAAGGAGGCAGCGGGGATTCGACTTCCCCTGGGGGTAGGGAGTATTATGAAAGGAGGTTAATCATAGATTAGCAAAAACCCTAGAATAAATTCTTCCTGGGTCGATGCCCGAGTGGTTAATGGGGACGGACTGTAAATTCGTTGACAATGTCTACGCTGGTTCAAATCCAGCTCGGCCCAAACCAAAAATCTAGGGCTTCGTGAGTATGAACTAAATCCTTTTGTTTTTCTTCCATAAAATAAAATGTCTGATCTATAGAAATAAAAGATAAAGAAAAAAGGGAAATTTTTTTTTCTAATCCATATCTCTCTCATTCCTTTCTTACAAACAAAAGAGTTTTTCTTATTGAAGGCTGGATTATTATCCATTTTTAGTGATAAAAAATCACGACATACTAGTTATGTCACTCTCACTATACCCACGTATAATATAATATGTGGGTATGTAGTATATGATTCGTCTATTTCTTAGAGTACGAAAGACGAATCGAATCTTCTTATGGTTCTATTTAAGAATGGGTATGCCATACACCCCGCGGGGATTGTAGTTCAATTGGTCAGAGCACCGCCCTGTCAAGGCGGAAGCTGCGGGTTCGAGCCCCGTCAGTCCCGAACTAGGGTTCAATGAATGGAGAAATTGATATTTCCTTTTTCCATGAAAAAAAGGGGCAGGGAGCAAGATCAAATACCCACAGGGCACCCTTACTTCACTTTTTTATTTTGCATCTCTCATTAAAGAGGGAGGGAGGGCATATAGGAATTTTTTTTTCACTACTCCCAATCGATAAAGAAAGACACACATACGATATGTGGATTAGTAGAATTTAGGATATTATATTACTCTATCTTTCTTTATGATGATACCATCCTCATCTTAATTTCCTATTCCACTCTTATGGAATAGAGTACCGGTATTTTACCGGAATCCATACATAAATCGTATTCCCTTTTTATTTCAGACCTCTTTTCCCCATCTCACTTCTACTGCTTATTTGGATGTCTATGTGACCCATAGAAAGTGAAAGTTGGTCATATAATACATACATAATTGTATGTATAACTATAAGAAAAAGGAAGGGAAATTGTATAAGATTAAGAAAGTATAAGATTAAGAAAGCTCGTGGGTTAGAGATATAGAAAAGAAAAAGTAGAAAAGGATTAAAAAAGAGGGAATTCCTAATCCAATCAAAAAACCCATTTTGGTCTTAGTGTGGATAGAGGATCTTCCTATGTTATACTATATAACTCTCATCCGTGAAATATAACTCTCATCCATGAATTGATTTGATAGATCCGATATTCATAATATTGAATTGATTCAGTATTATCAGAATGCAAGCCCTACCCTTGAATTTACAAGATACCCCTTTTTCCTCTCCATGGGATTACATCCCGAGTTATTGTGAAAATAAAAAATAAAGAGGTTATGGAAGTCAATATTCTCGCATTTATTGCTACTGCACTGTTCATTCTAGTTCCTACTTCTTTTTTACTTATTATTTATGTAAAAACAGTCAGCCAAAATAATTAATTGGAATTCCAATTAATCATTGAAGAAATTAAAAAGGGATTAAATAAAAAAAATCCAAGTCTTAAATGAAAGGATCTGGTTGGAATCTTAAAGTGTGGTAGAAAGAACTACATATAGTTTTTTCTACGACACTTTAGATTCTTTCTATTATATTATCTTTGAATCTACATAGAATAGATTAGTAGATTGAAATAGTTAAGTAGTCTAATTCAATTTCTTTTTTCATTGCATCCACTTAATTTCAATCAGGTCAAAATAAAAAAATCTAAGACAATTCTTGACCAAAGAATCCATGGAAGGAAAGAAAAATAATATGAAGAATAGACTATAGTAAAAAGTAAAAGGAAATGGAAAATGTGTGATATGCCGTGAATAGTTCCGTGGAAGAAAGTCTAATTTTCTTATGTATAGAACTTTTTTTAACCATTCGTCATTTCTAGTAGAAATTCTGAATTGGTATAATGGCTCTTTCTTACATTACAACTTACAATACAAGAGTTTCTTACAGGAGTGAAACAAAACTAAAGAAAAAGATTAAAGAATAACGTTTGACAAAATGATTAATGCAAAATGATCCATTAAAGAAAAGAATTGATACAACAATTTGATTACTTAATCAATTAGTAGTATCCCTAGAGTCCACTCCTTCCCCATACTACTAGTGAAAGAGAAAATGTAAAGACTACCATTAAAGCAGCCCAAGCGAGACTTACTATATCCATCTAAATTATGTCTCCTATTTCTATGAAGGGATTATTCTACTATTGATCAATAATCATAGTGGAATCAAGGGTACAGAGTCAAAAAGGGATTCCGCCCTAAGGCCATGGATCAATCAGTTCAAGGAATTTACTCCTAACAAATTCTTATAGGAATTCTGGTAGAATTAGAGAGCATTAAAAATACGAGATACTATAGCCCTTTTTTCCTTAAAAAAGAAAGAGTACGGGAATGATGTCCTGAATAGAAGAAGCGGGAATAGGAAGATTTTTTATTCCTTTTGTTACTCTTTTTTTTTTTTTTAAGCAAAGGACGCCCGAATATACCATAAAATTATCGATAGATAAATATTTATTGGATACCTACCTTACCTAATGTTTATTTTTGACCTAAACCCTGCAGCCTTGCTTTGTATCATTCTATGAAAGAATGAAGAGATTTTATCCATAATACAACTCCTAAATTGATTTTTGATCGACCTATTTAATCTGATTCTCGTTAGAATTAAGTAGTCCTTACTTTAGTGTATGTAGGTAACATAAGATGTACGATAAAAAAATGTATAATAATTAGTAAGTCTTGATATTCTTTCGTGGAGTCCCTTCTTGAATCTTAGATTGAAAAAAAAAAAGAATGCCCCTTAGGGACCTTTCTTTGGATACCAAGATTTCTGACATCTTATCCTCGTATTTTAAAATTATCAAATCGAATCTCAATTAAGAACCAATTCAAATTCATATAATAAAAGAATAAGGAAACACTACCTCACCCCTATTGATAACCATTTTGGCCACTACCGTCAAAACAAACCCTAACCCTAGTTTGAGGATAGAACTATGGTATGGTTTCTCTAAACCCAGTATCGGCAGGCCCAGTTACTCTCTTGCCCGAACTTATGCGAAGTAAAAATTTATCGAATTCGATCAGCACTATAAAAAAAACCTAAGTATTTTATTGATCAGGCGGCACCCAGATTTGAACTGGGGATAAAGGATTTGCAGTCCCCTGCCTTACCGCTTGGCCATGCCGCCAAAAAATCCGATCAAAAATCTAGAAAACAGCAAGTATTCATCCACGTTTTCTTACGAAAAGCCCCTTTTATTTTGAATATAATTCTACTTACTTTTTTCCAATCTTTTTCAAAAAATCTATTCCTGCTTTTTTTGATCCAGTTTCTATTATTCTCCTCGATAGATTCTATCTTAAAACATACATTGTTAACACAATAAAACTTCCCATTTCTTTCTATTGAGATGAAAAAGAAGAAAAAGTGGATTTCTATTCACAGGCTGCAAAATTCAGAATAAATTGGAACCGTTAACTAGAATTCTCTTTTTTTTATTGCAGTAGTGAACTACTCTTAAATCGGTATTATCTCCCCCCCCTTCAATGGCATAATAAAATATTATGGCTTTATGCTTAATCCGTGTATAGGTAAACTTTAGGTCCGAACAGCATTATTATCCAAAGATCCCCTTTATGTACATATCTCTATGGGGAATCATGCTTTAATTTTTCAAAGTATTAAATTAAATATCTTGAATAAAAAAAGGAAATTTGCTCTGATATAGAGTATAACCTGACTATCTTGGCGTACCCAAGTGAAATTACGATAAAAGAAAAGCATGGATATGGGGAGAGGTGGATAACTAGATTGGCATGTACTTAAAAAAGGGACTTACTTTATTTTAGAATTCCACAATGAAATACTGAATTTTCTAGCAATTATACTACTCCGATCCGAAATAAAAAAGAACCCTCAAATTATTTTGAGAAATTAAAGTAAGCACGCTATTCTAAATCGAAGTAAAGTCAAACTTTCTAGTATATTATATTACGGCTTTATTACATTCATAGAAAGGAGATAAAATGAGAAATCTTTGCCATCCAATCTGATTAGAATATCATAACATAAAGTATAAGTGGCAGAATTTTTTTTGTAGGAATGTTTTATCAATTCATTTTCATTTCATTTGTACCCCTGGCAAACTCGAACTTTCGTCCAAATGGTCTCTATTCATATGTATGAAATACATATATGAAATACGTATGTGGAGTTCCCTAGAATTTCATGTGATTCAGTAAACAGAATATAGATTCCATGATTGCTAGATCGATCCATAGGGATTGATGAAGAGTGAGCTGATAATGGAATTTTTCTTTGATAAACAGGAAACTTAAGATTAAGATGCTCCGGAATGGAAACGAGGGAATGTCCACAATACCCGGATTTAGTCAGATCCAATTCGAGGGATTTTGTAGGTTCATTAATCAAGCCTTGGCAGAAGAACTTGACAAGTTTCCAACAATTAAAGATCCAGATCACGAAATTGCATTTCAATTATTTGCGAAAGGATATCAACTGCTAGAACCCTCGATAAAAGAAAGAGATGCTGTGTATGAATCACTCACCTATTCTTCCGAATTATATGTATCTGCGAGATTAATTTTTGGTTTCGATGTGCAAAAGCAAACCATTTCTATCGGAAACATTCCTATAATGAATTCCTTAGGAACCTTTATTATAAATGGAATATACCGAATTGTGATCAATCAAATATTGCTAAGTCCTGGTATTTACTACCGCTCGGAATTAGATCATAAGGGAATTTCTATCTACACTGGCACTATAATATCAGATTGGGGGGGGAGATCGGAATTAGCAATTGATAAAAAAGAAAGGATATGGGCTCGCGTGAGTAGAAAACAAAAGATATCTATTCTAGTTCTATCATCAGCTATGGGTTCGAATCTAAGAGAAATTCTGGATAATGTTTCCTACCCTGAAATTTTCTTGTCTTTCCCGAATGCTAAAGAGAAGAAGAGGATTGAGTCAAAAGAAAAAGCTATTTTGGAGTTTTATCAACAATTTGCTTGTGTAGGTGGGGACCTGGTATTTTCGGAGTCCTTATGCGAGGAATTACAAAAGAAATTTTTTCAACAAAAATGTGAATTAGGAAGGATTGGTCGACGAAATATGAATCGGAGACTTAATCTTGATATTCCTCAGAACAATACATTCTTGTTACCACGAGATGTATTGGCCGCTACGGATCATTTGATTGGAATGAAATTTGGAACGGGTATACTTGACGATGACGATATGAATCACTTGAAAAATAAACGTATTCGTTCGGTTGCGGATCTGTTACAAGATCAATTCGGATTGGCTCTTGGTCGTTTACAACATGCAGTTCAAAAAACTATTCGTAGAGTATTCATACGTCAATCGAAACCGACTCCCCAAACTTTGGTAACTCCAACTTCAACTTCAATTTTATTAATAACTACTTATGAGACCTTTTTTGGCACATACCCGTTATCTCAAGTTTTTGATCAAACGAATCCATTGACACAAACTGTTCATGGGCGAAAAGTGAGTTGTTTAGGTCCTGGAGGGTTGACGGGGAGAACCGCAAGTTTTCGGAGCCGAGATATTCATCCGAGTCACTATGGGCGTATTTGTCCAATTGACACGTCTGAAGGAATCAATGTTGGACTTACTGGATCCTTAACAATTCATGCGAGAATTGATCACTTGTGGGGATCCATAGAGAGTCCGTTTTATGAAATATCTGCTGAGAAAGCAAAAGAAAAAAAAGAGAGACAGGTGGTTTATCTATCACCAAATAGAGATGAATATTATATGATAGCAGCAGGAAATTCTTTGTCCTTGAATCAAGGTATTCAGGAAGAACAGGTTGTTCCGGCTAGATACCGTCAAGAATTCTTGACTATTGCATGGGAACAGATTCATGTTAGAAGTATTTTTCCTTTCCAATATTTTTCTATTGGGGGTTCTCTCATTCCTTTTATTGAGCACAATGATGCGAATCGGGCTTTAATGAGTTCTAATATGCAGCGCCAAGCAGTTCCGCTTTCTCGGTCCGAGAAATGCATTGTTGGAACTGGATTGGAACGCCAAACAGCTCTAGATTCGAGGGTTTCCATTATAGCCGAACGCGAGGGAAAGATCATTTCTACTGATAGTCATAAGATACTTTTATCAAGTAGTGGGAAGACTATAAGTATTCCTTTAGTTAACCACCGTCGCTCTAACAAAAATACTTGTATGCACCAAAAACCCCGGGTTCCACGGGGTAAATCCATTAAAAAAGGACAAATTTTAGCAGAAGGAGCTGCTACAATTGGGGGCGAACTTGCTTTAGGAAAAAACGTATTAGTAGCTTATATGCCATGGGAAGGTTACAATTTTGAAGACGCAGTACTAATTAGCGAACGTTTGGTATATGAAGATATTTATACCTCTTTTCACATCCGGAAATATGAAATTCAGACGGATACGACAAGCCAGGGCTCCGCTGAAAAAATCACTAAAGAAATACCACATCTAGAAGAACATTTACTCCGCAATTTGGACAGAAATGGAGTTGTTAGGTTGGGATCCTGGGTAGAAACTGGTGATATTTTAGTAGGTAAATTAACGCCTCAGATAGCGAGCGAATCATCTTATATCGCGGAAGCTGGATTATTACGGGCCATATTTGGCCTTGAGGTTTCCACTTCAAAAGAAACTTCTCTGAAATTACCTATAGGTGGAAGAGGGCGCGTTATCGATGTGAAATGGATCCAAAGGGACCCGCTCGACATAATGGTTCGTGTATATATTTTACAGAAACGTGAAATCAAAGTTGGGGATAAAGTAGCCGGAAGACATGGGAATAAAGGGATCATTTCCAAAATTTTGCCTAGGCAAGATATGCCCTATTTGCAAGATGGAACACCCGTTGATATGGTCTTCAATCCCTTAGGAGTACCCTCCCGAATGAATGTGGGACAAATATTTGAAAGCTCGCTCGGATTAGCGGGGGATCTGCTAAAGAAACATTATAGAATAGCACCCTTTGATGAGAGATATGAGCAAGAGGCTTCAAGAAAACTTGTGTTTTCAGAATTATATGAAGCCAGTAAAGAAACAAAAAATCCATGGGTATTTGAACCCGAGTACCCGGGAAAAAGCAGAATATTTGATGGAAGAACAGGCGACCCCTTTGAGCAACCTGTTCTAATAGGGAAGTCCTATATCTTAAAATTAATTCATCAAGTTGATGAGAAAATTCATGGGCGTTCTACTGGGCCCTACTCACTTGTTACACAACAACCGGTTAGAGGAAGAGCCAAGCAAGGGGGACAACGAGTAGGAGAAATGGAAGTTTGGGCTTTAGAAGGATTTGGTGTTGCTCATATTTTACAAGAGATACTTACTTATAAATCTGACCATCTTATAGCTCGCCAAGAAATACTTAATGCTACGATCTGGGGAAAAAGAATACCTAATCATGAGGATCCTCCAGAATCTTTTCGAGTGCTCGTTCGAGAACTACGATCTTTGGCTCTAGAACTGAATCATTTCCTTGTATCTGAAAAGAACTTCCAGGTTAATAGGGAGGAAGTTTGATCGGAATAAATATAAATTCTTTTCTTATTTCTATTTTATGATTGACCAATATAAACATCAACAACTTCAAATTGGACTCGTTTCCCCTCAACAAATAAAGGCTTGGGCTAACAAAAACCTAACCTAATGGAGAAGTCGTTGGCGAAGTCACAAGGCCCTCTACTTTTCATTATAAAACCGATAAACCAGAAAAAGATGGATTGTTTTGCGAAAGAATCTTTGGACCCATAAAAAGCGGGATTTGCGCTTGTGGCAATTCTCGAGCGAGCGGAGCTGAAAACGAAGACGAAAGATTTTGCCAAAAATGCGGGGTCGAATTTGTGGATTCTCGGATACGAAGATATCAAATGGGATACATCAAACTCGCATGTCCCGTGACTCATGTGTGGTATTTGAAAGGTCTTCCTAGTTATATCGCGAATCTTTTAGATAAACCTCTTAAGAAGTTGGAGGGCCTAGTATACGGCGATTTCTCTTTTGCTAGGCCCAGCACTAAAAAACCCACTTTTTTACGATTACGAGGTTTATTCGAAGAGGAAATTGCATCCTGTAACCACAGCATTTCTCCCTTTTTTTCTACCCCAGGCTTTGCAACATTTCGAAATCGGGAAATTGCGACAGGAGCAGGTGCTATTAGAGAACAATTAGCAGATTTGGATTTGCGAATTATTATAGAGAATTCTTTGGTCGAATGGAAGGAATTAGAAGACGAGGGGTATAGTGGAGATGAGTGGGAAGATAGAAAAAGACGAATAAGAAAAGTTTTTTTGATTAGACGCATGCAATTGGCGAAACATTTTATTCAAACAAATGTAGAACCAGAATGGATGGTTTTGTGCTTATTACCGGTTCTTCCTCCCG
Source organism: Triticum urartu (assembly GCF_056163025.1). NCBI lineage: Eukaryota > Viridiplantae > Streptophyta > Magnoliopsida > Poales > Poaceae > Triticum > Triticum urartu. Next base: position 29,692 of record NW_028260343.1, on the reverse strand, counting down.
AATTGAGACCTATTGTTTATAGGTCTGGAGATAAAGTAGTGACTTCAGACATTAATGAACTTTATAAGAGAGTTATCCGTCGGAACAACAATCTTGCCTATCTATTAAAAAGAAGTGAATTAGCGCCAGCAGATTTAGTAATGTGCCAGGAAAAATTGGTACAAGAAGCCGTGGATACACTTCTTGATAGTGGGTCCCGCGGGCAACCGACGAGGGATGGTCACAATAAAGTATACAAATCACTTTCAGATGTAATTGAAGGTAAAGAGGGAAGGTTTCGCGAGACTCTGCTTGGGAAACGGGTCGATTACTCGGGGCGTTCTGTCATTGTTGTGGGTCCTTCGCTTTCATTACATCAATGTGGATTACCTCTAGAGATAGCAATAAAGCTTTTTCAGCTATTTGTAATTCGCGATTTAATCACGAAACGCGCCACTTCTAATGTAAGGATTGCTAAAAGGAAAATTTGGGAAAAAGAACCCATTGTATGGGAAATACTTCAAGAAGTTATGCGGGGACATCCTGTACTGTTAAATAGAGCACCTACCCTGCATAGATTAGGCATACAGGCCTTTCAACCCACTTTAGTAGAGGGGCGTACTATTTCTTTACACCCATTAGTGTGTAAGGGTTTCAATGCGGACTTTGATGGAGATCAAATGGCTGTTCATCTACCTTTATCCTTGGAAGCTCAGGCAGAAGCCCGTTTACTTATGTTTTCTCATATGAATCTCTTATCTCCCGCTATTGGGGATCCTATTTGCGTACCAACCCAAGACATGCTTATCGGGCTTTATGTATTAACGATTGGAAAGCGTCGAGGTATTTGTGCAAATAGATATAATAGTTGCAGAAACTACCCAAATCTAAAAGTAAATTACAATAATAATAATAATTTTAAATATAGGAAAGATAAAGAACCCCATTTTTCTAGTTCTTATGATGCACTGGGAGCTTATAGACAAAAACTAATCAGTTTAGATAGTCCCTTGTGGCTACGATGGAACCTGGATCAACGCGTCATTGGGTCAAGAGAAGTTCCGATTGAAGTTCAATATGAATCTTTGGGGACTTATCATGAGATTTATGCCCACTATCTAATAATGGGAAATAGAAAAAAAGAAATTCGTTCGATATACATTCGAACCACTCTTGGTCATATTTCTTTTTATAGAGAAATAGAGGAAGCCATACAAGGATTTAGTCAGGCCTATTCATACACTACCTAAACAAGAAAGTTAGATTCGGCGATGCCCCTCCCCTTTCGGGGGGCATTCCGATTTCCCTAGTATCATCATTATTTGCCACGCGAATCCAGATTGAGATTGAGGCAATTAAGTTAATTAAATTTTCGAATCACTGACTCAGGCCCATTGTCGAATCCTACTCAGCAATTGTCGAATCCTACTCAGCCGAAAAGGGGGTACTTATGTATGGCGGAACGGGCCAATCTGGTCTTTCATAATAAAGAGATAGACGGAACTGGTATGAAACGACTTATTAGCAGATTAATAGATCATTTTGGAATGGGATATACATCCCATATACTGGATCAACTAAAGACTCTGGGCTTCCATCAAGCCACTACTACATCGATTTCGTTAGGAATCGAGGATCTTTTAACAATACCCTCTAAGGGATGGTTAGTCCAAGACGCGGAACAACAGAGTTTTCTTTTGGAGAAACACTATTATTATGGGGCTGTACACGCGGTAGAAAAATTACGCCAATCTGTTGAGATATGGTATGCGACAAGTGAATATTTGAAACAAGAAATGAATTCAAATTTTCGGATAACGGATCCTTCTAATCCAGTCTATCTAATGTCTTTTTCAGGAGCCAGAGGAAATGCATCTCAAGTACACCAATTAGTAGGTATGAGAGGATTAATGTCGGACCCTCAAGGACAAATGATTGATTTACCTATTCAAAGCAATTTACGCGAGGGACTTTCTTTGACAGAATATATAATTTCCTGCTATGGAGCCCGCAAAGGGGTTGTAGATACTGCTGTGCGAACAGCAGATGCTGGATATCTTACACGTAGACTTGTTGAAGTAGTTCAACATATTATTGTGCGTAGAAGAGATTGTGGTACTATCCGAGGTATTTCTGTAAGTCCTCAAAATGGGATGACGGAAAAACTTTTTGTCCAAACACTAATTGGTCGTGTATTAGCAGACGATATATATATCGGTTCACGATGCATTGCCGCGCGAAATCAAGATATTGGAATTGGATTAGTCAATCGATTCATAACTGCCTTTCGAGCACAACCATTTCGAGCACAACCAATATATATTAGAACCCCCTTTACTTGCCGAAGCACTTCTTGGATCTGTCAATTATGCTATGGCCGGAGTCCTACTCATAGTGATCTGGTCGAATTGGGAGAAGCCGTAGGTATTATTGCAGGTCAATCAATTGGGGAGCCAGGGACTCAACTAACATTAAGAACTTTTCATACTGGCGGAGTATTCACAGGGGGTACTGCCGACCTTGTACGATCCCCTTCGAATGGAAAAATAAAATTCAATGAGAATTTGGTTCACCCCACACGTACCCGTCATGGGCAGCCTGCTTTTCTATGTTATATAGACTTGCATGTAACTATTCAGAGTCAAGATATTCTATATAGTGTGAATATTCCCTCAAAAAGCTTGATTCTAGTGCAAAATGATCAATATGTAAAATCCGAACAAGTAATTGCGGAGATTCGTGCCGGAACGTCCACTTTACATTTTAAAGAAAGGGTACAAAAGCATATTTATTCTGAATCAGACGGCGAAATGCACTGGAGTACTGATGTTTACCATGCGCCCGAATATCAATATGGTAATCTTCGCCGATTACCAAAAACAAGCCATTTATGGATATTGTCAGTAAGTATGTGCAGATCCAGTATAGCGTCTTTTTCACTCCACAAGGATCAAGATCAAATGAATACTTATGGTAAAAAAGATAGGGAAATTCTTGATTATTCAACGTCGGATCGAATCATGTCCAATGGCCATTGGAATTTTATCTATCCTTCTATTTTTCAAGATAATTCAGATTTGTTGGCGAAAAAGCGAAGAAATAGGTTCGTCATTCCATTACAATATCATCAAGAACAAGAGAAAGAACTAATATCCTGTTTTGGGATTTCGATTGAAATCCCCCTTATGGGTGTTTTACGTAGAAATACTATTTTTGCTTATTTTGACGATCCCCGATACAGAAAAGATAAAAAGGGTTCAGGAATTGTTAAATTTAGATATAGGACCCTAGAAGAAGAATATAGGACTCGAGCGGAAGACTCAGAAGAGGAATATGAGACCCTAGAAGACGAATACAGGACCCGAGAGGACGAATATGAATATGAAACCCTAGAAGAATCTAAATATGGAATCCTAGAAGACGAATACGAATATGAAACCCTAGAAGACGAATATGGGAGCCCAGAAAACGAATATGGGAACCCAGAGAACGAATATAGGACTTTAGAGAAAGACTCAGAAGAGGAATATGGGAGCCCAGAGAGCAAATATAGGACCCAAGAGGACGAATATGGAACTCTAGAGGAAGACTCAGAAGACGAATATGGCAGCCCCGGGGAAAGCGCAGAGGAAAAATATGGTACTTTAGAGGAAGACTCAGAAGAAGATTCAGAGGACGAATACGAGAGCCCAGAGGAAGATTCCATCTTAAAAAAAGAGGGTTTGATTGAGCATCGAGGAACAAAAGAATTTAGTCTAAAATACCAAAAAGAAGTAGATCGGTTTTTTTTCATTCTTCAAGAACTTCATATCTTGCCGAGATCTTCATCCCTAAAGATACTTGACAATAGTATTATTGGAGTGAATACACAACTCACAAAAAATACAAGAAGTCGACTAGGCGGACTGGTCCGAGTGAAGAGAAAAAAAAGCCATACGGAACTCAAAATATTTTCCGGAGATATTCATTTTCCTGAAGAGGCGGATAAGATATTAGGTGGCTGTTTGATACCGCCAGAAAGACAAAAAAAAGATTCTAAGGAATCAAAAAAAAGGAAAAATTGGGTCTATGTTCAACGGAAAAAAATTCTCAAGAGCAAGGAAAAGTATTTTGTTTCCGTTCGCCCTACAGTGGCATATGAAATGGACGAAGGAAGAAATTTAGCAACACTTTTCCCGCAGGATCTCTTGCAAGAAGAAAATAATCTCCAAATTCGACTTGTCAATTTTATTTCTCATGAAAATAGCAAGTTAACTCAAAGAATTTATCACACAAATAGTCAATTTGTTAGAACTTGCTTAGTAGTGAATTGGGAACAAGAAGAAAAAGAAAAGGCTGGTGCTTCCCTTGTTGAGGTAAGAGCAAATGATCTTATTCGCGATTTCCTAAGAATTGAGTTAGTCAAGTCCACTATTTCGTATACACGAAAAAGGTATGGTAGGACAAGTGCAGGACCGATTCCCCATAATAGGTTAGATCGCGCCAATATCAATTCTTTTTATTCCAAGGCGAAGATTGAATCACTTAGCCAACATCCAGAAGCTATTGGCACTTTGTTGAATCGAAATAAAGAATACCACTCTTTGATGATTTTGTCGGCATCCAACTGTTCTCGAATTGGTTTATTCAAGAATTCAAAACATCCCAATGCGATAAAAGAATGGAATCCTAGAATTCCTATTCGAGAAATTTTTGGGCCCTTAGGCGCTATTGTAGCTAGTATATCGCATTTTTCTTCATCTTACTATTTACTAACGCATAATAAAATCCTGTTAAAAAAATATTTGTTCGTTGACAATTTAAAACAAACCTTCCAAGTACTTCAAGAACTTAAATACTCTTTAATAGATGAAAATAAAAGGATTTCTAATTTCGATAGTAACATAATGTTGGATCCATTCCTTTTGAATTGTCACTTTGTCCATCATGATTCTTGGGAAGAGACATTGGCAATAATTCACCTTGGACAATTTATTTGTGAAAATGTATGTCTATTTAAATCGCACATAAAAAAATCCGGTCAAATTTTCATTGTAAATATGAATTCCTTTGTTATAAGAGCAGCTAAACCTTATTTGGCCACTACAGGAGCAACTGTTAATGGTCATTATGGAGAAATCCTTTACAAGGGAGATAGGTTAGTTACGTTTATATATGAAAAATCGAGATCTAGTGACATAACGCAAGGTCTTCCAAAAGTGGAACAAATCTTTGAAGCGCGTTCAATTGATTCATTATCCCCGAATCTCGAAAGGAGAATTGAGGATTGGAATGAGCGTATACCAAGAATTCTTGGGGTCCCTTGGGGATTCTTGATTGGAGCTGAGCTAACCATAGCCCAAAGTCGTATCTCTTTGGTTAATAAAATCCAAAAGGTTTATCGATCCCAAGGGGTACAGATCCATAATAGACATATAGAGATTATTATACGCCAAGTAACATCAAAAGTGCGGGTTTCCGAAGATGGAATGTCTAATGTTTTTTCGCCTGGGGAATTAATCGGACTATTGCGAGCGGAACGAGCAGGACGAGCTTTGGATGAATCGATCTATTATCGGGCAATCTTATTGGGAATAACAAGGGCTTCCCTGAATACCCAAAGTTTCATATCTGAAGCAAGTTTTCAAGAAACTGCTCGAGTTTTAGCAAAAGCTGCCCTACGAGGTCGCATTGATTGGTTGAAAGGCTTGAAAGAAAACGTAGTTCTGGGGGGGATTATACCTGTTGGTACCGGATTCCAAAAATTTGTGCATCGTTCCCCACAAGACAAGAACCTTTATTTCGAAATAAAAAAAAAAAATCTATTCGCGTCGGAAATGAGAGATTTTTTGTTTCTCCATACAGAATTAGTTTCTTCAGATTCTGACGTAACAAACAATTTTTATGAGACATAAGAACCCCCATAAAAATATTTTTTACTTTACTAGACTTTTGAACTTAGAACACTAACAGGTCAAATTTTAGATTTTTAAGATTTTTATTTTAATAAGTAAAACAAGTCAGTTAATTCATTAAGGTGGTTATGTTTATACCATGTATCAATGGCCAACTCTTATCTTAGTACAAGGTTCTCTCGGAACAATTATTATTTATTTCAAGCTATTTCGGATCTTTCTTAATCTTCAAAAAGAACTAAATTCCGTAATGGAATGGTAGGATTAAAAAAAAGGAAGTGTGGAAAAAATGACAAGAAGATATTGGAACATTAATTTGAAAGAGATGATAGAAGCAGGAGTTCATTTTGGTCATGGTATTAAGAAATGGAATCCTAAAATGGCCCCTTACATTTCGGCAAAGCGTAAAGGTACTCATATTATAAATCTCGCTAGAACGGCTCGTTTTTTATCAGAAGCTTGTGATTTAGTTTTTGATGCAGCAAGTCAGGGAAAAAGTTTCTTAATTGTTGGTACCAAAAAAAGAGCAACAGATTTAGTAGCATCAGCTGCAATAAGGGCTCGTTGTCATTATGTTAATAAAAAGTGGTTCAGTGGTATGTTAACGAATTGGTCGATTACGAAAACTAGACTTTCTCAATTTAGAGACTTAAGAGCAGAAGAAAAAATGGGAAAATTCCACCATCTCCCAAAAAGAGATGTGGCAATCTTGAAGAGAAAATTATCTACTTTGCAAAGGTATCTCGGCGGGATCAAATATATGACGAGATTGCCAGACATTGTGATCGTCCTTGATCAGCAAAAAGAGTATATAGCTCTTCGGGAATGTGCCATTTTGGGGATTCCTACTATTTCTTTAGTCGATACAAATTGTGACCCGGATCTCGCGAATATATCGATTCCAGCCAACGATGACACTATGACTTCAATTCGATTGATTCTTAACAAATTAGTATTTTCAATTTGTGAGGGCCGTTCTCTCTATATAAGAAATCGTTGATTAAGAATATATAGTGAATTCTTGGGCAACTGCGTAAATTTATGGAATCACTTACTTTACTATATCTTTTTTTTTGCATAGAATTTTTTTTGCATAGAAAAAAGAAGGGGAATATTGATATATATTAGAGGGTATTGATATATATTATGATCTGATGTGCTTTCTTGGTATCCTAAATATAAGATTAATACTTCAAGTTGCTGAGTTGAGAAAGAGATGGTTGAATCAAAAGAATTCCTTTTTTGAAGTTCAATTTTTATCAGAGGACAATATGAATATTATACCTTGTTCCATTAAAACACTCAAGGGGTTATACGATATATCGGGTGTAGAAGTAGGCCAACACTTCTATTGGCAAATAGGAGGTTTCCAAATTCATGCCCAAGTACTCATCACTTCTTGGGTCGTAATTACTATCTTGCTAGGTTCAGTTGTCATAGCTGTTCGGAATCCACAAACCATCCCGACCGACGGTCAGAATTTTTTTGAATATGTCCTTGAGTTTATTCGAGACTTGAGCAAAACTCAGATTGGAGAAGAATATGGTCCCTGGGTTCCCTTTATTGGAACTATGTTCCTTTTTATTTTTGTTTCGAATTGGTCGGGTGCTCTTTTACCTTGGAAAATTATAGAGTTACCCCATGGGGAATTAGCAGCGCCCACGAATGATATAAATACTACTGTTGCTTTAGCTTTACTCACGTCAGCGGCATATTTTTATGCTGGTCTTAGCAAAAAAGGATTGAGCTATTTCGAGAAATATATTAAACCAACTCCAATCCTTTTACCAATTAACATCCTAGAAGATTTCACAAAACCATTATCGCTTAGCTTTCGACTTTTCGGGAATATATTGGCGGATGAATTAGTCGTTGTTGTTCTTGTTTCTTTAGTCCCCTTAGTAATCCCTATACCGGTCATGTTTCTTGGATTATTTACAAGCGGTATTCAAGCTCTTATTTTTGCAACATTAGCCGCAGCCTATATAGGTGAATCCATGGAGGGTCATCATTGAATTGACTCTTTTTGGAAATAGTATTTTTTTTTTTTGCAGCTTAGCTCAATTCATGCATGGTTCCAGATAATCTGCTTGGTTGCAAAAAAATAGTTAGAAATGCGTATGAATATATAGCCTAGAGTTGTAGGAGAGAGAATAGAATAGACTATATTATGGAATTTTCAAAGTATATATGCATTAAGGAGGGTGGAGTCAGGCTAGATCTATACTATAATATCCTTAATGTCTATAAGTGGAGTCCTCTTTTATGCAGGTTTCCACTTTAAGCAATGATTTTAGAATCCGATTCAATAGAAAATGAGAAAATATGCAAACAAAATAGAAGAAACAAATGTATATATATAGGATATTATATTATATATTCCTAGGTTAGATTCATTATCTAATCCGATATATGGATATGGAATTCCCTTCTATGTAGTTCGGACAATTCACATTATCATTTCAATTTGATTTCAATTTGTACTTTTTAGTTACTTTACTTCTCCCCAATAGAGCTTAGAAGTAAGAATTTATTGGTTGATTGTATCCTTAACCATTTCTTTTTTTTGACACGAGGAACTACTCACCATGAATCCACTAATTGCTGCTGCTTCTGTTATTGCTGCTGGATTGGCCGTAGGGCTTGCTTCTATTGGACCTGGAGTTGGTCAAGGTACTGCTGCAGGACAAGCTGTAGAAGGTATTGCGAGACAGCCAGAAGCAGAAGGTAAAATACGAGGTACTTTATTGCTTAGTCTAGCTTTTATGGAAGCTTTAACAATTTATGGACTAGTTGTGGCACTAGCGCTTTTATTTGCGAACCCTTTTGTTTAATCTTAAAAAAAAAATTCTTTCGATTTCGATTAGATACTTTTTTCTTTTTTTAGTAAATTGGTATTTGCTTCCACAATTCCAATTATATCAATACTTTATTTAATTTACTCCTATTTATTACTCCTGGAATTATCTATTTATCGGGACAGATAATACCCCATTCTAGGAAGGGCTGAGTTGAGTATTATTAATTTAGAAGATATGCTCACCTTCTTATTTCCCGTCCTTAGTTTAGGAAAGTGGAAAGTTTTTTCCTTTTATTTTAGGAATTTTGGGAACAGAACATTTCAACAAAGGAAGTCTTTCACCGGTCAAACAAGACGTAAGACTTAATCTAAAAGAAATTACTAGATTGAATCTATTTGCATTAAAAAAACCGATCAAAAAAGGGCGAGCGAAGTAAGTGATCGAAAAACTTTGTTCTTTGTTCGTCCTATCTATAAGAGGAGAGCATATGAAAAATGTAACCCATTCTTTCGTTTTTTTAGCTCACTGGCCATCCGCTGGCAGTTTCGGGCTTAATACCGATATTTTAGCAACAAATCTAATAAATCTAACTGTAGTGGTTGGTGTGTTTTGATTTTTTTTGGAAAGGGAGTGTGTGCGAGTTGTCTATTTCAAGAATAGATTGGATCTATCCGGCTGCACTTTATAATATTTTTTAGTATTTTTCGGATAAATAAGAAAAGGGTGCACGATCTCGACGAATTACTTCTGAATAAATTCAGAAATCATATGGAAGAACCATAGCATTTCGCGACTCATTGGTAAATCAACTTTGATTCTCTATAAACCAAGAATGTGAGACCATTAACACGGTTAAAGCTAAACTGCTTGAAGTCCAGGCAAAAAGAGGTACTCTTTCTACAACTATATTAGTATTAGTACCAATTTAAACGGGAAATAGCTAATGTAAAATTTATCTGATATAGAACACTCATATCGATAAAATGGTTTGAACTATTTACTAGAAAAAAAAGGGGGCACCCTGCCCTTTTTTAACCAATGCCGAATCGACGACCTATGTATAAAAAAGAGAAATTTTTTGGATTTGAAGAAAAAAAAAATAAAAAAGAATTCTATTAATTTTCATTTTCCATTTATTTAGTTAGTTTTTCTTAATGAAATTGAAATTATTAACTAGAGGGCAAATAAAAATAAAGAAACAACTTTGCTGACCATGATATATTTTTATCTAGGCGGAAGAGTCCTCTTAATATTTATCTAGTCTTATATAGGTTTCGGTATATTGAAATATAAACATAAAAAAGAAGATAGAGGATAGGCTCATTACTTAAAAAAAAGATATGGAAATAGCTATAGAAAAAAAAAAAGGAGCGTGAGAGCCAAATGAATCGAAAGATTCATGTTTGGTTCGGGAAGAGATCATAAAAGTTGTAAACTTACAAAATAATCTACTTTCATTAAAAGATTTATTAGATAATCGAAAACAGAGGATCTTGAGTACTATTCGAAATTCAGAAGAATTGCGTAGAGGGACCATTGAGCAACTCGAAAAAGCTCGGATTCGATTACAGAAAGTCGAACTAGAAGCGGATGAGTATCGAATGAATGGATACTCTGAGATAGAACGAGAAAAAGCAAATTTGATTAATGCTACTTCTATTAGTTTGGAACAATTGGAAAAGTCTAAAAACGAAACCCTTTATTTTGAAAAACAAAGGGCAATGAATCAGGTCCGACAGCGGGTTTTCCAACAGGCCGTACAAGGAGCTCTAGGAACTCTGAATAGTTGTTTGAATACCGAGTTACATTTCCGTACGATTCGTGCTAATATTGGCATTCTCGGGTCCCTGGAATGGAAGAAATAATTAAATTAATTAGGCCTTGAACTTCTACTTTCGTTTAGAATTTAGGCATTATTTTTCCCCTTGCTTCCGAAAAAAGAGTCAAGAAACACTAATGGCAACCCTTCGAGTCGACGAAATTCATAAAATTCTCCGCGAACGTATTGAACAATATAATAGGAAAGTAGGGATTGAGAATATAGGTCGCGTAGTTCAAGTGGGGGATGGGATTGCTCGTATTATAGGTCTTGGTGAAATAATGTCAGGTGAATTAGTCGAATTTGCAGAAGGTACTAGGGGTATTGCTCTGAATTTGGAATCCAAAAATGTTGGGATTGTATTAATGGGCGATGGGTTGATGATACAAGAGGGAAGTTTTGTAAAAGCAACAGGAAGAATTGCTCAGATACCCGTGAGTGAGGCTTACTTGGGTCGTGTTGTAAATGCTCTGGCTAAACCTATTGATGGGAAAGGCGAAATTATAGCTTCCGAATCTCGCTTAATTGAATCTCCTGCTCCAAGTATAATTTCCAGGCGTTCCGTATACGAACCTCTTCAAACAGGGCTTATTGCTATCGATTCGATGATCCCTATAGGGCGCGGTCAGCGAGAGTTAATTATTGGGGACAGACAGACTGGCAAAACAGCAGTAGCCACAGATACAATTCTCAATCAAAAAGGGCAAGGTGTAATATGTGTTTATGTAGCTATCGGTCAAAGAGCATCCTCCGTAGCTCAAGTAGTAACTACTTTCCATGAGGAGGGGGCCATGGAATACACTATTGTAGTAGCTGAAATGGCGGATTCACCTGCTACATTACAATACCTCGCTCCTTATACGGGAGCAGCCCTGGCTGAGTATTTTATGTACCGCGAACGGCATACTTTAATAATTTATGATGATCTCTCCAAACAGGCACAAGCTTATCGCCAAATGTCCCTTCTATTAAGAAGACCTCCCGGACGTGAGGCTTATCCAGGGGATGTTTTTTATTTGCATTCACGCCTTTTAGAAAGAGCCGCTAAATTAAATTCTCTTTTAGGCGAAGGAAGTATGACCGCTTTACCAATAGTTGAGACTCAATCTGGAGACGTTTCCGCCTATATTCCTACTAATGTAATCTCCATTACAGATGGACAAATATTCTTATCTGCGGATCTATTCAATGCCGGAATTCGACCCGCTATTAATGTGGGTATTTCTGTTTCCAGAGTAGGATCCGCGGCTCAAATTAAAGCCATGAAACAAGTAGCTGGCAAATCAAAATTGGAACTAGCGCAATTCGCAGAGTTACAAGCCTTTGCACAATTCGCCTCTGCTCTCGATAAAACAAGTCAGAATCAATTGGCAAGGGGTCGACGATTAAGGGAATTGCTTAAACAATCCCAGGCAAATCCTCTCCCAGTGGAAGAGCAGATAGCTACTATTTATACCGGAACAAGAGGATATCTTGATTCGTTAGAAATTGAACAGGTAAATAAATTTCTGGATGAGTTACGTAAACATCTAAAAGATACTAAACCTCAATTCCAAGAAATTATATCTTCTAGCAAGACATTCACCGAGCAAGCGGAAATCCTTTTGAAGGAAGCTATTCAGGAACAGCTGGAACGGTTTTCTCTTCAGTAACAAATAAATTTTGCATGTCTACTCTTGTTAGTAGAATAGGAATCGTTGAGAAAGCTTTTTCATTTGAATCATGCAAAAAAGTTTTCTTTGTTTTTAGTTTAGTATAGTTATTTAAAGAATAGATAGAAATAAGATTGCGTCCAATAGGATTTGAACCTATACCAAAGGTTTAGAAGACCTCTGTCCTATCCATTAGACAATGGACGCTTTTCTTTCATATTTTATTCTTTCTTTTATTTTTTTGCTTCTTCCGAGAAAAAACTGTTAGACCAAAACTCTTTTAGGAAATCAAAAAATCCAGATACAAATGCATGATGTATATATTATATCATGCATATATCATAAAGAAGGAGTATGGAGGCGGTAGTGGGAATCGAACCCGCAACCCCAAGGTTATGAGCCTTATGAGCTACCAAACTGCTCTATACTCTTAAACTAAAGAGGGGTAACTAGTGGATAAAAGAGGGTTGGATACGCCCCTCTACCAATATCTATACAAATAGAATAGTCCATTTATACAGAATGGTAAAGAGGGCTCCTCTATGATTATCAATTCCAGAAATCCATACAAATACGAAAGGGTATTTTATCCTTACCAACTGGATCTTGTTGCACCCGGTAACAAACATTCATAAACCATTTCTCGAAGTACGTGTCCGGATAGCCCAAAATGTCGATAGTTAGCTCTAGGTCTTCCGGTCAAAAAACAACGTCGATGAAGGCGTGTAGGTGCACTATTACGCGGTAGGGATTGCAATTTTTCTCGCATTTTCGTTTTTTCACTCAAACTCAAGGGAGAAACTTTGCTTCTTATCTTTTTTTTTAAAGATTGACGAATCAAATGATATTTCTGTTCTAATTTCTGCCGCTTCTTCTCCCTCTGAATCAAACTTTTTTTTGCCATAATGTGTCGTTGCTATTATTACCAAGTATACGGTTCTAATCCTAGATGGAAAAATAAATAGAAAAAGAAATCTAAAAAGGCAGATCCTCCCTCTCTATCAAGAGTAATGAACTAGGTGCTGATACAGTACAAAAAAACAAACTAAATTAACCAAACTTGCCTGATGTTGAGGCAATCAAGAAAGCTGCATAAGTGAATATATAACCCACGGAAAAGTGAGCTAATCCAACCAATCTTGCTTGCACAATGGAAAGAGCCACGGGCTTATCTCTCCAGCGAATTAAATTAGCTAAAGGTGTGCGTTCATGAGCCCATGCTAAAGTCTCAATTAATTCCTGCCAATACCCCCGCCAGGAAATTAAGAACATAAATCCAGTAGCCCAAACAAGATGTCCAAATAAGAACATCCACGCCCATACCGATAAACTATTCATCCCAAAAGGATTATATCCATTGATAAGTTGTGAAGAGTTTAACCATAGGTAATCTCTTAACCATCCCATCAAATAAGTGGAGGATTCATTAAATTGTGAAACGTTGCCCTGCCATAATGTGATATGTTTCCAATGCCAATAAAAAGTAACCCACCCAATGGTATTTAACATCCAGAAAACTGCCAAATAAAATGCGTCCCAAGCAGAAATATCACAAGTACCGCCGCGCCCTGGGCCGTCACAAGGAAAACTATATCCAAAATCCTTTTTATCTGGCATTAATTTGGAACCGCGTGCATCTAAAGCGCCCTTTACTAAAATCAATGTAGTTGTATGCAAACCTAGAGCAATAGCATGATGAACCAAGAAATCCCCAGGTCCTATTGTTAAGAAAAGCGAATTACTATTCTCATTAACAGCATTCAACCATCCGGGCAACCATAGGCTTCGACCCGCATTGAAAGCGGGGCCATTCGTTGAAGATAAGAGTATATCGAACCCATATGTCGTCTTGCCATGAGCAGATTGTATCCATTGGGCAAATATAGGTTCGATCAAGATTTGCTTTTCTGGAGTACCAAAAGCAAGCATGACGTCGTTATGAACATAAAGGCCCAAGGTATGGAATCCTAGAAAGAGGCTAGCCCAACTTAAATGAGATATGATAGCTTCTTTATGGTCTAACATTCTTGCCAATACATTATCCTCATTCTGTTCCGGATTGTAATCCCTAATGAAAAAAATAGCTCCATGAGCAAAAGCCCCTGTCATGATGAACCCTGCAATATATTGGTGATGAGTATATAAAGCAGCTTGAGTAGTAAAGTCTTGTGCTATGAATGCATAAGGAGGTAAAGAGTACATATGTTGAGCTACTAAGGAAGTAATAACCCCTAAAGAAGCTAGAGCAAGACCTAACTGAAAATGAATCGAATTGTTGATTGTGTCATAAAGGCCCTTATGCCCACGCCCTAATCGACCCCCCGGAGGAGTATGCGCTTCTAAAAGATCTTTAATACTGTGCCCAATTCCGAAGTTAGTTCGATACATGTGACCGGCAATGAGAAAAATAAATGCAATAGCTAAATGATGGTGAGCCATATCGGTCAGCCACAAACTTTGTGTTTGTGGATGGAATCCCCCAAGAAGAGTTAGAATGGCAGTTCCCGCTCCTTGAGCGGTACCAAATAAATGATTACTCGAATCAGGGTTTTGGGCATAAAGATTCCATTGACCCGTCAAAAGGGGTCCCAACCCCTGGGGATAGGGTAATACATCTAAGAAATTATTCCATCGAACGTACTCCCCCCTGGATGCGGGAATAGCAACATGAACTAAATGTCCTGTCCAAGCCAAAGAACTTACCCCGAAAAGTCCTGACAAATGATGATTGAGACGAGATTCCGCGTTTTTGAACCACGAAAGGCTTGGTTTCCATTTGGGTTGTAGATGTAACCAACCCGCTATTAAGGACAGCGTAGAAAGAAATAATAGAAAAAGAGCTCCAGTATAAAGATCCTCATTGGTGCGTAATCCTATTGTATACCACCACTGATAAACTCCAGAATAAGCAATATTCACTGGACCAGCAGCACCTCCTCGAGTAAAGGCTTCCACAGCGGGTTGACCAAAATGAGGATCCCAAATCGCATGAGCAATAGGTCTTACGTGTAAAGGATCCTGTATCCATGATTCAAAATTTCCTTGCCAAGCTACATGAAACAGATTTCCGGACGTCCATAGAAAGATTATTGCTAATTGCCCAAAGTGAGAAGCAAAAATGTTCTGATAAAGACGTTCTTCAGTAATATCATCATGACTTTCGAAATCATGTGCGGTAGCAATACCAAACCAAATACGACGAGTAGTGGGGTCCTGAGCTAAGCCTTGGCTAAACCTGGGAAATCTTAATTCCATAATGCCTTTCAAATCCTCCTAGCCACTATCCTACTGCAATAATTCTCGCTAAGAAGAATGCCCATGTCGTGGCAATTCCACCCAGAAGGTAATGGGTTACTCCTACAGCGCGTCCTTGTATAATGCTCAAGGCTCTAGGCTGAGTAGCAGGAGCAACTTTTAATTTGTTATGAGCCCAAACGATAGATTCAATGAGTTCTTGCCAATAACCACGGCCGCTGAATAAAAACATTAAACTGAAGGCCCAGACAAAATGAGCACCTAAGAAAAAAAGACCATATGCAGATAATGAAGAACCATAAGACTGAATGACTTGCGATGCCTGTGCCCACAAGAAATCTCGAAGCCACCCATTAATCGTAATGGAACTCTGTGCAAAGTTTCCCCCTGTAATATGAGTTACCACCCCTTGATCACTTATAGTACCCCAAACATCCGACTGCATTTTCCAACTGAAATGGAAAATGACTACCGAAATTGCATTGTACATCCAGAATAAACCTAAGAAAACATGATCCCAGGCGGATACTTGACATGTTCCCCCTCGGCCAGGCCCATCGCAAGGAAAGCGAAAACCTAGATTTGCTTTATCGGGTATCAAACGGGAACTCCGAGCAAATAAAACACCTTTCAAAAGTATTAATACAGTCACATGTATGGTAAATGCATGAATGTGATGGACTAAAAAATCTGCGGTTCCTAATGGAATAGGTAACAAAGCCACTTTGCCACCTACTGCTACTAACTCGCCGCCTCCCCACGTTAAGCTAGTACTTGTTGTTGCACCAGGAGCTGTTACGCCAGGCGCAGTAGCATGGATATTTTGTACCCATTGAGCAAAGATAGGTTGTAATTGTATGGCAGTATCCGAAAACATATCTTGTGGACGGCCTAAAGCACTCATGGTATCATTATGAATGTACAAGCCAAAACTGTGAAAACCTAGAAATATACATACCCAGTTAAGGTGGGATATGATTGCATCGCGGTGTCTAAGGACGCGATCTAATAGATCGTTGTATCGAGTAGTTGGATCATAGTCTCTTACCATAAAAATTGCTGCATGTGCAGCAGCACCGACTATTAGAAATCCGCCAATCCACATGTGGTGTGTGAACAAGGAAAGTTGTGTACCATAGTCAGTAGCTAGGTATGGATAGGGAGGCATAGAATACATATGATGAGCTACAACAATGGTTGTAGAGCCTAGCATAGCTAGGTTAAGAGATAATTGAGCATGCCATGACGTTGTTAAGATTTCATAAAGACCCTTATGGCCTTGTCCTGTAAATGGGCCCTTGTGAGCCTCCAAAATATCTTTAAGTCCATGGCCAATACCCCAATTGGTCCTATACATATGACCTGCGATTAGGAAAAGAATAGCAATAGCTAAATGATGGTGCGCAATATCGGTCAGCCAGAGACCACCGGTTACTGGATCTAGTCCTCCGCGAAAAGTCAGAAATTCTGCGTATTTGGACCAATTTAAAGTGAAAAAAGGGGTTGCTCCTTCGGCAAAACTAGGATAAAGTTGAGCCAAAAGGTCCCGATTCAAGATAAATTCATGAGGAAGTGGTATCTCTTTAGGATCCACCCCAGCGTCAAGAAATTGGTTAATTGGTAAAGATACATGAATTTGGTGCCCCGCCCAAGAAAGAGACCCAAGTCCTAATAATCCCGCTAAGTGGTGATTCAACATGGATTCTACATCTTGGAACCAGGCCAATTTGGGAGCGGCTTTGTGATAATGGAACCAACCAGCAAAAAGCATTAACGCTGCAAAAATCAATGCACCAATTGCAGTACAATAGAGTTGTAATTCACTAGTTATTCCAGATGCTCGCCAAAGCTGAAAAAAACCAGAGGTTATTTGGATTCCTCGGAAACCCCCGCCTACATCACCATTCAATATTTCTTGCCCTACTATAGGCCAAACTACCTGAGCACTGGGTCCAATGTGAGTAGGATCACTTAGCCATGCTTCATAATTGGAAAAACGGGCGCCATGAAAGTACATGCCACTCAACCAAAGAAAGATAATGGAAAGTTGCCCGAAATGAGCACTAAAGACTTTTCGAGAAATCTCCTCCAAATCACCAGTATGACTATCGAAATCGTGAGCATCAGCATGTAGGTTCCAGATCCAAGTGGTAGTATCAGGGCCCTTAGCTAGTGTTCTTGAGAAATGGCCGGGTCTGGCCCATTCCTCAAAAGATGTTTTTACAGGATCCCTATCCACAACAATTTTTACTTCTGGTTCCGGCGAACGAATAATCATTAAGTCCTCCTCTTTCCGGACAAGACATACAAAGAGACCCGCCAACTGTCTTTTTAGTGAATCTTTGAAAGATATATATTTTGAAAGATAGATTTTGAAAGATAGATTTTGAAAGATAGATATTGTGATTAGTTCTTTTCTTTACTATCTACCATCCTTCTATTTTTTTTTTAGTTATTCACTGGAGCAATTATATATTGAAGTCAATCCGAGGCAAGTGTTCGGGTCTATTATGACATAAAGATTAGGTGCCTAACGGACATTGTTTATCTTGAAAAACAAATATTTCTCGACGTAAGAAAAAAATCTTTTTTATTTTTAATTTAAGAAACTAGTGTATTTTTTTTGAGGGCATAAGCTCCTATCTATATCTACTTTCCTTGAGCATAATATAGGGTTTTTTATTTGATTCTAAATTCCAAGATAACTCATTAGAATTATTAATAAGATGGTCCTAATATATTAGCAATATTTAGATTGCCCCCTCTTTTTATTCACTTTATTACTTCTATTCTAGACCCTATCCCTATGGTTTATTCTTATGAAATATCATATAAAATAGAAGGTATAAGAAATGGATATAATGAAATTCTTGATTCGATCTTACGACCTAATTTATTTGATTAATGGATCAACAACCAAACCACCCATTTTATGAAAAAGAAGGAGCATGGTCTTATTCAAATTCAAAGCGCTTCGTAATCTTCAACCAGTTCTGTGCTTCAATATAATTTCCCGGAGTAAGCGCTATAGCTTGTTTCCAATATTCAGCAGCTTGATCAAACCAAGCTTCCGCAATTTCCGAATCACCCTGTAGAATGGCCTGTTCTCCTCGGTCGGAATAGGAAGTTCCTTCCCTTAGAACCGTACTTGAGAGTTTCCTACCTCATACGGCTCAGAAATTGCTATCTGAATTTCCCCTATCTTAACTGAATTCGATTTATCAAAAATCGATCCAATTTGTTCTTGGGTTAAGCAGAAGAAATTAATTACCTAAGTTTCAAACCCTAATTTTTATCAATAATCAGTTTGATCTTTTTTCCCACCTTCAGAAGAATGAAGCATAGATAGATATAGAGCCTTCGTTCAAATTTTCTGAGAGGTAACTATCCCGGTTTCATATATGAAATCTCTATAGAATCCTTGAAAAAGACTTTTTTCCATAAGAAAGAAAAAAGAACTTACTATCTTTGGGATCTGATACTACACCGCTGCTTAATCCCTTAGTGGATCGGCTCTATTACATAAGCGGATTCCTAAATTTTGCCCCATATCATGGGATAAGTAAGCAGTTTTTTTTAGTTGTATCGACCCAGTCGCTCACTAATTGATCTTTACGGTGCTTTCTCTATCAATTTGAGAAACTTTATCCATAGAGTAGTAGTATAGGCCATACTTTCTTCGTTTTTTGATTCTCGTGAAGTGTCCTTCCTTCCTACAGCTGATAGGGAAAAATCGTTGTTTTTACGATCCCTATGTAGAAAGCCCTTTTTTTCTAGTATTTACTAGAAAATTTGATCCTCTCTTTTTTTTTTTTCTTTCTATAGTGGAGATAGTCGCACGTAATGACAGATCACGGCCATATTATTAAAAGCTTGCGGTAAGAAGGGGTTTCGTTCTAGTGCCCGGAAATAATATTCCAAAGCCTTTGTATGCTCTCCATTGCTTGTGTGTATAAGGCCTATGTTATAGAGTATATAACTTCGATCATAGGGATCGATTTCTAGTCGCGTAGCTTCATAATAATTTTGCAAAGCTTCCGCATAATTTCCTTCGGATTGAGCCAACATCCGTTACGGTCGTTCATTCTATTCAAAAAATCTCCGTTCCAAAACCGTACATGAGGTTTTCATCTCATACGGCTCCTCCCTTCTGTACATAATAGTACTAAGCGAAATAATCTATAGAATCAAAATAGAATTAGTCCCGTCTCATTATGAACCGAAAGGGGCTGGTATTTTTCCAAGAAATCTCTAGCCAACCTTCCCACAAGAGGTTTTTCTTAACACCAATGAATTCTATTAATGCTAGAGGAAAACGATAGCTCCAATAATTTCTTTGTTCTCAACGCCTCCTATTTAGAGGAATTAGCTACTTCAACGATCTTTGATGGTTATAGGGGTATCCAAAGTACAAACCTGATGGTTGTTTGTTATCCCAACCATTCTTCCCAGCCCTGATACCGATCAGGAAAGGGGTAATTTCTAACAAAGTTTTTCTCTTGTTGATTCCTATTTCTAGGTGTAGTGCTTTTCTCCCCTATGCTGCCTACGGATACTAATAGAGTAGGATTGGCCTGTAATCCATACCATACCATATCCTGTAGGTGTAACCTTTCGCTCAATACTCAAATCTACAATTGAAGTATCTGAAGCCGCATCAATCGAGGATACACGACGGAAGGAATTGTTAGTTCGCCTCACCTTCCCGAAGCGTGGGTTTGTTTGCTTTACAAATTTGGTTCTCTCTATGCCAACCCCCCTCTCTTTTTCGTAAGACTGAGGTATAGGTAGGGCTAAAAAAAAGCAAAAAAAAGAGTCAAATCGCACCATCTCTATAATAAGTAAATGCCTTTTTTTCTCCTGAGGTTGTCGGAATTATTCGCAATAAAATATTGGCTACAATTGAGGAGGTCTTATCAATGAAATTTCCATTTCCACGGGATCTAGGCATAATTCCCAACCCATTCTATATAGAATTGTTTTCATTCCTTCACAAAATAACATAAAAACAAACACATTCGATTCTTATAATTATAAATAGATTGATCCATATGCTCTACTCTAAATCCATATGCTTTAAATGGATAAGAGAGATATGGATTTTCCGCTCAGCTCAAATTGTATCCTTTTCCTTCTGCTTGGACACGAAGAGATATGAAATATTTGACTAAGACTGGATTTCATTCCACTTTCCTATTTCTGAACAACAACTTATGTTATCAACTATTTCGTGTTTTCAAAGTTATTAATTGTCTCATACCCTATTTTTGATTTCGATAGTATGGTGTAGCGTATCTTATGCAAACGGAATTCTAAGGTTTCTTTATTTTATTATGCAATAAGAAGAATTCTTCCATTTTCTTTTTCTTTAGTTGCGGGAAAACCCAAATTAAAACTTTTATTTTATAGCGAGCGCAATTTCTAGTAAAAAATCCTGTATCCTTCCACTTAGATCAAAAGGAATTTTTCCAATAGAACTATGGAACCCCCGAGTGGTTGCGGTTGTACCTGTACTGCAGGAATAAGAAAACTCGCTATTCACTCAGTTTATTTTCCATAATAAGTTATGTAGGAGAGATGGCCGAGCGGTTCAAGGCGTAGCATTGGAACTGCTATGTAGACTTTTGTTTACCGAGGGTTCGAATCCCTCTCTTTCCGTTTTTCTTAATTCATCAACGTTAAGGATCACAATGTATCAAATCAAATAACAATTTTTTCCAGCAATAATATAATATCTTATATTATCTTATTTTGATTTAATAGAAATTAGAAATTCTCTATAGCAAATTACTGTGGTATGTAAAATACACATAGAGGAAAAAAGAAAAAAGGATCCTAATCCTAGGGTTAATCAATTTTAGCTAGTTGATGGGAAAATACAAATTAATGGTAATGGTCTTAGGGCGATTTAGTTCGGGGAAAGGGGAAGGGGAAGAAAATTCTATGAACCTTTCCTTTTTTCGTTAAGTTCAAGTCTGACGAGAGTAATATTCTACAACTAACAACTCATTTATTTTGAGACCGACCCACTTCCTATCTAGGATTTTATTTACTAGTCCTTTATATTCCAACGTGTCAATCGCCAAATGCTTTGGCAATTTCCCCGGGTCCGATGAAGCAATATAATTTTGAACCAGACCTTTTGATCTTTGGTTATCTTTCGTAGTAATAATATCTCGGGGTTTGCAACGAAAACTTGGTATATTGACTATACGACCATTAACTAAAATATGTCTATGGTTGACTAATTGGCGGGCCCCAGGAATGGTTGAAGCCATACCCAATCGAAAAAGGATATTATCCAAACGCATTTCAAGTAATTGTAGTAAAACCTGGCCTGTTGACCTTTTTGCTTTTCCAGCGATATGTACATATCTAAGTAATTGTCGTTCTGTCAGACCATAATGAAAACGCAATTTCTGTTTTTCTTGAAGACGAATACGATATTGCTCCTTTTTCCCAGAATTGAATTTTTTTTTAAGATTACTTCCGGATTTAGGTGTTTTTCTAGTGAGTCCTGGTAAAGCTCCCAGACGGCGTATTTTTTTTAAACGAGGTCCTCGATAACGGGACATGAAGACTCCTTTTTTTATTTTATTGAAATTTCATTTTACACAATTAATTTCATTGTATTTACATTACAGAATACATCGAAATTAAAACTGAATTAAACTACAGGATAAACAGAGTAAAATCAACTAAAGTACCCCAAAAAATGGAATTTCATCAAAATCTTTTTTTTTTGTATATATATTATTTATTTTATTGTTTTGTATCTAGCAAAATTGTAAGGTAAAAAACATAAAAGATCCTGGATTCTCCATTTAATTCGGAAAAAAAGAGATTCTTGTTCGTAGAACATCGATAGAGAAAAAAAAGCCGACTATCGGATTTGAACCGATGACCCTCGCATTACAAATGCGATGCTCTAACCTCTGAGCTAAGTGGGCTTACATAACGGAAATAGTGTAACAAATAGAAATAGGTATAGTATAGGAAATCCGTAAAATCTCAGATATTAGTTATTAATCTTAGCTATTAACTAGTTCTAAATTTGAAGTTATACTTATAAAAATAAAAAAATACTAAAACTTCTTAAAGATAAAGTTAGCTTGATATGCTTAACTATAGGATATTAAAAAATAAAATTATAGAATTTATTGGTATTTTCATTCGATCATTATAGACTTTATTATTTGTTAATAATTTGAGGATTAATATTTCACTAAGGGGAACATAGAGTCAGAGTAAATAAAATTGCTAATTCTGATTAGAAAAAAAGAATAAATATCAAGCGTTATAGTATAATTTTGAATACTATAAAAAAGTAAGACGGGAGGTGGGGGAGATAAAAACTTTTGGATATATTGATTCGGATTGAATTGCAAATACATCAAGGATAGAATCAATTCAATTCTGAATTGCAATAAGCAAGCGAGGTCTCTCAAATAGAGTCGAACTGAACTGCTAGACTACGTTGAGTGATGAACTCAATGATTCAAAAAAAAAACTAAGAGATGGATGAAATTACACAAGGAATCCTGGTCTCAAAGAAGAGGGAAATGGGGATATGGCGAAATCGGTAGACGCTACGGACTTGATTGTATTGAGCCTTGGTATGGAAACCTGCTAAGTGGTAACTTCCAAATTCAGAGAAACCCTGGAATTAAAAAAGGGCAATCCTGAGCCAAATCCGTGTTTTGAGAAAACAAGGGGTTCTCGAACTAGAATACAAAGGAAAAGGATAGGTGCAGAGACTCAATGGAAGCTGTTCTAACGAATCGAGTTAATTACGTTGTGTTGTTAGTGGAATTCCTTCTAGTTCTAAATTAGAGAAAGAGGGGTTTTATACCTTATACATTTAATAAACACGTATAGATACTGACATAGCAAACGATTAATCACAGAACTCATATTATATTCTAATTATAATATAGGTTCTTTATCTTTTTTAAAAATGAAATTAGAAATGATAATGATTATGAAATAAAAAACTCATATCATAATTTTTTTTTTTTCATTATTGTGAATCCACTCCAATCGAATATTGAATAATCAAATTCTTCAATTAAAATCAAAGTTTTCGAGATCTTTAAAAAAGTGGATTAATCGGACGAGGACAAAGAGAGAGTCCCATTCTACATGTCAATACTGACAACAATGAAATTTCTAGTAAAAGGAAAATCCGTCGACTTTATAAGTTGTGAGGGTTCAAGTCCCTCTATCCCCAAATCCTCTTTTATTCCCTAACTATACTATATTATTATTATTTATCCTCTTTTTTTTTTTCTTTTTATCAATGCACTTTTTTTTCTTTTTATCAATGCAATGGGTTTAAGATTCATTAGCTTTCTCATTCTACTCTTTCACAAAGGAATGCGAAGAGAACTCAATGGATCTTATCCTATTCATTGAATAGATTTCTTTTTTATTAGAGTATCGGCAAGAAATCTTGGTTATTCACTCTATTTTTAAGTTTTATTTAAGTAAACCATGCACAATGCATAGGACTACCCCCCCCATTTTCAAATTTAAAATTTGAAATACTTTAATTAATTTTTAGTCCTTTTAATTGACATAGATACAAATACTCTACTAGGATGATGCACAAGAAAAGGTCAGGATAGCTCAGTTGGTAGAGCAGAGGACTGAAAATCCTCGTGTCACCAGTTCAAATCTGGTTCCTGGCAGAGAAAAAAAAAAAAAAGATCCACCGAATAGGTATTGATCCAAATACCTCGAGATGGATTGTGATACATATTCATTAATAATATTTATTCATCTAAGTGGATAAATCTATAATATAAATATAGAGGCACTTCTTTTTCTTTTTAAAGAAGTTTTAAAATATATCTTTTCTTTATGATAAAGAAGGGGGTGAGATTCCCCTTTATTTTTTTGCGTTTCTTAATTTTGTATTCCGCTATTCCGACGAATATTTTTTTAGTCTTGCTTATCTTTATCTTATCTTATTTTCCTAGTTGTGCTAAGTAATGTGCGCGGTACAAAGTTCCTGGTAGAGAACTTCTTTGAGTCATCCTATTTTTCTGTTCATATGAAGGAAATTAATATGCGATTTTCAAAATAGGGGAATCCAAATGAAACCCTTTTTTTGCTCAGTCTATCTGGAATGCTTTTGTATAATTAGGAATTAATTATAAATAGGTATTCCGTTTCATCTAGGAAAAGAACCTAAAAATATTCCTTGACTTGAATAAAATCTGGAGTTGTGTTGTATAAGTGAGCATGAATTTCTTATCATTCAATGAGCATCTTGTATTTCATAAAAATTGGGGGTTATATAATCCTTACGTAAGGGCCAGCCTATCCAACTTTCAGGCATTAGGATACGTTTAAGGCGCGGATGATTATCATAAGAGATTCCCACCATATCATAAGATTCGCGTTCTTGAAAATCGGCACTTCTCCAAATCCAGAAGACAGACGGAATTCTAGGATTATCCTTTTGGGCAAAGACTTTTATGCAGACTTCTTCTGGATTATCTATACCATATTGTATTCTCGTAAGATGATACACGCTAGCTAAAGATCCACCGGGTGCTACATCATAAGCACATTGGGAGCGTAAATAATTGTAACCATATACATATAAAATGACAGCAATGGAATCCCAATCCCCTGCTTTTATTTGTAAAGTCTCTATTCCTCGGTGATCAAAGCCCAAAGATCTATGAACCACCTCATGTTTGACTAGCCAATTAGATAACCAACCCTGCTGCATTGTCTTCATCTCTCCCTCTTTGTATAAATATTTCACATTTCGGATGCAAGTTTGAAAGATTGCCCTGCTTTTTATTTTTCTACACAAAAGAGCCCCTCTCCTAATTCACTAATTTGTAGGAAGGTACTGAACTTTTGGATTTGAAAAAAGTTTCAGAAGATATATCTAATGTAGATGGTGATTGATAGAGCAATTCTTGCTCATAAGTTCCTGTATGAGTACTGCGCCTAACATAAAGCTTGTGACTGGTAGTAAAACATCTATTTTTATTTTGAGATAGAGTTTGATCCTCAACTATTTCTCGCGATATCTTCTTACGAAGTTTTGTTAGGGCATCTATAACTGCCTCCGGTTTAGGTGGGCAGCCCGGCAAGTAGACATCCACAGGATTACTTATCAACTCCCCCGAACAGTACTATAGGAATCCGTACTGAACATTCCCCCTGTAATAGTACAGGCTCCCATAGCAATGACGTATTTTGGTTCAGGCAATTTGCTCGTATAATCTCACTAAAGAGGGAGCCATTTTCATTGTTACCGTACCGGCTGTTAAAATTAGGTCTGCTTGCCTAGGACTTGATCTTGTACCAATCCATAACGATCAAAGTCGAATCGTGAGCCTATTAATGAAGCAAATTCAATGAAACAACAACTGGTACCGTATAGAAGGGGCCATAAACTGGAGAGTCCTTGACCAATTCGAAAGATCATTTGGTGTAGTTGAAATAACAGAATTGGAACTTGTTTGGTCAAGTAAGGGAA
This sequence comes from Triticum urartu, assembly GCF_056163025.1. Taxonomy (NCBI): domain Eukaryota; kingdom Viridiplantae; phylum Streptophyta; class Magnoliopsida; order Poales; family Poaceae; genus Triticum; species Triticum urartu. Next base: position 3,788 of record NW_028260343.1, on the reverse strand, counting down.
ACTCAATCAAATTCATAACTGTCTCAATAGAATCTTTTCCTTCTTTTTTTTTGTCTAAATATTCAGTTAAGACCATTCCAAGGCTCCTTTTCGCCATGCATAAACTAAACCAACAACTAAGATAAGCACGAAAATCAAAGCTTCGATAAAAACGGATACACCCAATACGTCGAAACTCATTGCCCAAGGGTATAGAAAGACGGTTTCCACATCAAAAACAACAAAAACGAGCGCAAACATATAATAGCGTATTCGGAATTGTACCCAAGCCCCTCCCATGGGTTCTATACCCGATTCATAACTAGAAAGCTTCTCTGGTCCTTCACTAACCGGGGCTAAAAGTCCTGAAATCGAAAATGCCAAAATAGGAATAAGGCTTGCTATTATTAGAAATGTCCAAAAAATATCATATTCGTGAAGCAGAAACATAATGTACTCCCATTAATGTGGAATAGGCGGAACTTAAATTAGTCAATTCAATTCAGCATTGTCAATTTATCCAGAACTTCTCTCTTTTCCTCGGTGAAACAAGAATCTTTTTTGTTCAAACAAAAGCGCTTAGTTTAAGTTTAGCCTTTGTTTCCTCTGTGCTGCATCTTCTTTAAAGATTCATCCAATGGAATCCCAACTCCCTTTCTTTTGGATTTCCATTCTATTTAGATATGGTGTATGTAGATCTAATTCTTATATAAAGAAAACTTTCTCGTTTCACTTTGTCTCGCTTTCTCTAGAATCTCTAGAAAAAAGAATAGCTCTATCCTTTATTTAATATTTAATAATAAAATAATAAGAGACTATTAAATAAAAATGAGAATACTACTAAATTAGAACCTAATTAAGATAGTAGGACTAATCTATGCAGTATAATTAATGAGAAGTAATACTATAAAATAAAAATAAAGAACTCTATTTCAGAACTATGAGACAGAATATTCTGTTTTCTTATTTACTCTTTACTTTATTTTTTCTATTTAAAGTTGATCAATTTACATAATGTATCTATAAACAAAGTAATAAATATACTTAAAACAAAGTAGGAATTCGCAAAATGGATAAAATCATTGCAGTTATTATAGGGAAGTCTAGAGATATCCTATTTGAAGGAGGACGGGATTCAAATCAGGGAAAGGATCCTTTCTTCTATTGATTTGATAGAAATTCGTTTTTCTTTTCCTGTCTGTATGATTTTGATTTTCGATGAATGAGCCTTTGGTAATGCTTTTATCTCTATTCTATGTCGCAGGCGCCTATCCAGTCTATAAACAAATACTAATGAGAAAATGAAAACTATACTAAACTAAAGAAAACATAGGATAGAGATCCTAAAATCTAAAAAAGGGCATATTAGGGCTATACGGATTCGAACCGTAGACCTTCTCGGGTAAAACAGATCAAACGGATTATTATCGAAATGATTTGAACTGTTTCAAAGACCCAACATGCATTTTTTTGCATTGGGCTCTTTCATAAACTGATTTAAAGATCAGTTAGTCCACCATAGTTTTTCTTTACGGAAAGATAATGAGATGGCTCCCTGTGCTCTGATTGATTTTTTGTATTATGATCTATCTAGGAGCAATACCAAAGTGTTTCAAAGGAGGATTACCTTGACTTAGGTCTGCCTCCGGTCTAAATTAAATCAACCTAAGTGAAATGGAGTCTCTATCGTTCCACTGCAAGAGTTAACTATGAGACTTCATACACCTTAAAGTTCATAGAACGAAAAGAAGTTTTTTGGAGGCCCTTATCCTCATTACGCCTAGCATTTAGTGGGCTGGATATTTACCTTATCAACTAGCAAATCCATAAGGGTTCTATTTGATTAGGCACCTGAATTGGCACCTGAATCGGACTGAACCGACTGTTTGTCAGGCTACTGTTCTCCTATTCTCTCGAATCTATGAAGTAAGACATTGATTTTGCAATAAGATCGATTATGTTCATTGCATAATAAGCTCCTTTGAAAAGCATTGGCGCACGTGTAAACGAGTTGCTCTACCGAACTGAGCTATAGCCCTTATCAGAGATATCTTAACATATAGATAATTTCTTGTCAAGATGAATATTTTCTAATGCCAGAGGATACCCCTTTGATCTGTATCTGTTTAGTATTTAGTTTAGTATTTAGTATATAACAGACCAATAACAGAGCGGTATTGCTTAGAAAAGGGATTCAATATATAATCGATCGAAGTAATGGGTCTTCCTTTGTGGTGATAAATTGCCTACTTAACTCAGTGGTTAGAGTATTGCTTTCATACGGCGGGAGTCATTGGTTCAAATCCAATAGTAGGTAAGTAGGTAGAAAAATTACTAGATAGCATTGGACTTACTTCGCTTCGCTATCTAATAACTTTTTCTACCCCTCTTCCCTTTTTCTTTGTATCAACTATAAACCACTGGATTGTCTTCAATTGGATGGGGGAATCCAATTGACAGCCTCGATTCGTATCCTAGCTCGTCTGAGAGCGAGCTTCGCTTCAACCAAATCTTTCGTACCCTCAGCTTTACTCAAGTTAGCTTCGGCTATTTCAAGTGCCTTTTGAGCTTCTTCCGGATCAATATCACTACCCAGTTCCGCATCATTTCCTAAAATGATGATCTCATTATTAACTATTCTCGCAAAACCGCTCCACAGAATCGCTGTTAACCATTGGTCGTTGAGGAGGCGTATTCTCAAAGGACCCATATCTACTGCTGTGTTAATGGGGGCGTGGTTTGGTAATACGCCAATTTGGCCACTATTAGTGGATAAAATGATTTCTTTCACTTCACAATCCCAAATAATTCGCTTAGGAGTCAGTACATAAAGATTTAATTTCATTTCTTCGATTTGTTCTCCTCTTCTAAGGTTATAGCTTTCGTGCTAGCTTCATCGATGTTACCCACCAAATAAAAAGCCTGTTCAGGTAGGCCGTCTAATTCTCCGGAAAGGATTAGTTGAAATCCCCTAATAGTTTCCGCAAGAGCAACATACTTTCCTGGAGAACCAGTAAAAACTTCTGCCACAAAGAACGGTTGTGATAAGAAACGCTCAATTTTTCTTGCTCTTGCTACAGTTAAACGATCCTCTTCCGATAATTCATCCAAGCCAAGAATTGCGATAATGTCCTGAAGTTCTTTGTAACGTTGTAAAGTTTCCTTAACTCTTTGCGCAGTTTCATAATGTTCGTTGCCAACGATCCGAGGCTGTAACATAGTCGAGGTTGAATCTAAAGGATCTACTGCTGGATAAATACCCTTGGAAGCTAATCCTCTGGAAAGTACGGTAGTAGCATCCAAATGTGCAAATGTTGTGGCAGGGGCAGGGTCGGTCAAATCGTCTGCAGGTACATAAACTGCTTGAATCGAAGTTATAGATCCCTTTTTAGTAGAAGCAATTCTTTCTTGCAAAGAACCCATTTCTGTACTAAGAGTAGGTTGATAACCCACTGCGGAGGGCATTCTCCCTAATAAAGCGGATACCTCTGATCCTGCTTGAACAAAACGAAAGATATTATCGATAAATAAAAGCACGTCTTGCTTATTAACATCTCGGAAATATTCCGCCATAGTTAGGGCAGTTAAACCAACTCTCATACGAGCTCCCGGTGGTTCATTCATTTGGCCATAGACTAGAGCTACCTTTGATTCCTCAATATTTTTTTCATTAATTACTCCGGATTCCTTCATTTCCATATAAAGATCATTTCCTTCACGAGTCCGTTCCCCTACTCCACCGAATACGGATACGCCCCCATGAGCTTTAGCAATGTTATTGATTAATTCCATGATCAGTACTGTTTTAC
>NW_028260342.1:0-22501 GCF_056163025.1 Triticum urartu | reverse complement strand
AACTCCGAGCAAATAAAACACCTTTCAAAAGTATTAATACAGTCACATGTATGGTAAATGCATGAATGTGATGGACTAAAAAATCTGCGGTTCCTAATGGAATAGGTAACAAAGCCACTTTGCCACCTACTGCTACTAACTCGCCGCCTCCCCACGTTAAGCTAGTACTTGTTGTTGCACCAGGAGCTGTTACGCCAGGCGCAGTAGCATGGATATTTTGTACCCATTGAGCAAAGATAGGTTGTAATTGTATGGCAGTATCCGAAAACATATCTTGTGGACGGCCTAAAGCACTCATGGTATCATTATGAATGTACAAGCCAAAACTGTGAAAACCTAGAAATATACATACCCAGTTAAGGTGGGATATGATTGCATCGCGGTGTCTAAGGACGCGATCTAATAGATCGTTGTATCGAGTAGTTGGATCATAGTCTCTTACCATAAAAATTGCTGCATGTGCAGCAGCACCGACTATTAGAAATCCGCCAATCCACATGTGGTGTGTGAACAAGGAAAGTTGTGTACCATAGTCAGTAGCTAGGTATGGATAGGGAGGCATAGAATACATATGATGAGCTACAACAATGGTTGTAGAGCCTAGCATAGCTAGGTTAAGAGATAATTGAGCATGCCATGACGTTGTTAAGATTTCATAAAGACCCTTATGGCCTTGTCCTGTAAATGGGCCCTTGTGAGCCTCCAAAATATCTTTAAGTCCATGGCCAATACCCCAATTGGTCCTATACATATGACCTGCGATTAGGAAAAGAATAGCAATAGCTAAATGATGGTGCGCAATATCGGTCAGCCAGAGACCACCGGTTACTGGATCTAGTCCTCCGCGAAAAGTCAGAAATTCTGCGTATTTGGACCAATTTAAAGTGAAAAAAGGGGTTGCTCCTTCGGCAAAACTAGGATAAAGTTGAGCCAAAAGGTCCCGATTCAAGATAAATTCATGAGGAAGTGGTATCTCTTTAGGATCCACCCCAGCGTCAAGAAATTGGTTAATTGGTAAAGATACATGAATTTGGTGCCCCGCCCAAGAAAGAGACCCAAGTCCTAATAATCCCGCTAAGTGGTGATTCAACATGGATTCTACATCTTGGAACCAGGCCAATTTGGGAGCGGCTTTGTGATAATGGAACCAACCAGCAAAAAGCATTAACGCTGCAAAAATCAATGCACCAATTGCAGTACAATAGAGTTGTAATTCACTAGTTATTCCAGATGCTCGCCAAAGCTGAAAAAAACCAGAGGTTATTTGGATTCCTCGGAAACCCCCGCCTACATCACCATTCAATATTTCTTGCCCTACTATAGGCCAAACTACCTGAGCACTGGGTCCAATGTGAGTAGGATCACTTAGCCATGCTTCATAATTGGAAAAACGGGCGCCATGAAAGTACATGCCACTCAACCAAAGAAAGATAATGGAAAGTTGCCCGAAATGAGCACTAAAGACTTTTCGAGAAATCTCCTCCAAATCACCAGTATGACTATCGAAATCGTGAGCATCAGCATGTAGGTTCCAGATCCAAGTGGTAGTATCAGGGCCCTTAGCTAGTGTTCTTGAGAAATGGCCGGGTCTGGCCCATTCCTCAAAAGATGTTTTTACAGGATCCCTATCCACAACAATTTTTACTTCTGGTTCCGGCGAACGAATAATCATTAAGTCCTCCTCTTTCCGGACAAGACATACAAAGAGACCCGCCAACTGTCTTTTTAGTGAATCTTTGAAAGATATATATTTTGAAAGATAGATTTTGAAAGATAGATTTTGAAAGATAGATATTGTGATTAGTTCTTTTCTTTACTATCTACCATCCTTCTATTTTTTTTTTAGTTATTCACTGGAGCAATTATATATTGAAGTCAATCCGAGGCAAGTGTTCGGGTCTATTATGACATAAAGATTAGGTGCCTAACGGACATTGTTTATCTTGAAAAACAAATATTTCTCGACGTAAGAAAAAAATCTTTTTTATTTTTAATTTAAGAAACTAGTGTATTTTTTTTGAGGGCATAAGCTCCTATCTATATCTACTTTCCTTGAGCATAATATAGGGTTTTTTATTTGATTCTAAATTCCAAGATAACTCATTAGAATTATTAATAAGATGGTCCTAATATATTAGCAATATTTAGATTGCCCCCTCTTTTTATTCACTTTATTACTTCTATTCTAGACCCTATCCCTATGGTTTATTCTTATGAAATATCATATAAAATAGAAGGTATAAGAAATGGATATAATGAAATTCTTGATTCGATCTTACGACCTAATTTATTTGATTAATGGATCAACAACCAAACCACCCATTTTATGAAAAAGAAGGAGCATGGTCTTATTCAAATTCAAAGCGCTTCGTAATCTTCAACCAGTTCTGTGCTTCAATATAATTTCCCGGAGTAAGCGCTATAGCTTGTTTCCAATATTCAGCAGCTTGATCAAACCAAGCTTCCGCAATTTCCGAATCACCCTGTAGAATGGCCTGTTCTCCTCGGTCGGAATAGGAAGTTCCTTCCCTTAGAACCGTACTTGAGAGTTTCCTACCTCATACGGCTCAGAAATTGCTATCTGAATTTCCCCTATCTTAACTGAATTCGATTTATCAAAAATCGATCCAATTTGTTCTTGGGTTAAGCAGAAGAAATTAATTACCTAAGTTTCAAACCCTAATTTTTATCAATAATCAGTTTGATCTTTTTTCCCACCTTCAGAAGAATGAAGCATAGATAGATATAGAGCCTTCGTTCAAATTTTCTGAGAGGTAACTATCCCGGTTTCATATATGAAATCTCTATAGAATCCTTGAAAAAGACTTTTTTCCATAAGAAAGAAAAAAGAACTTACTATCTTTGGGATCTGATACTACACCGCTGCTTAATCCCTTAGTGGATCGGCTCTATTACATAAGCGGATTCCTAAATTTTGCCCCATATCATGGGATAAGTAAGCAGTTTTTTTTAGTTGTATCGACCCAGTCGCTCACTAATTGATCTTTACGGTGCTTTCTCTATCAATTTGAGAAACTTTATCCATAGAGTAGTAGTATAGGCCATACTTTCTTCGTTTTTTGATTCTCGTGAAGTGTCCTTCCTTCCTACAGCTGATAGGGAAAAATCGTTGTTTTTACGATCCCTATGTAGAAAGCCCTTTTTTTCTAGTATTTACTAGAAAATTTGATCCTCTCTTTTTTTTTTTTCTTTCTATAGTGGAGATAGTCGCACGTAATGACAGATCACGGCCATATTATTAAAAGCTTGCGGTAAGAAGGGGTTTCGTTCTAGTGCCCGGAAATAATATTCCAAAGCCTTTGTATGCTCTCCATTGCTTGTGTGTATAAGGCCTATGTTATAGAGTATATAACTTCGATCATAGGGATCGATTTCTAGTCGCGTAGCTTCATAATAATTTTGCAAAGCTTCCGCATAATTTCCTTCGGATTGAGCCAACATCCGTTACGGTCGTTCATTCTATTCAAAAAATCTCCGTTCCAAAACCGTACATGAGGTTTTCATCTCATACGGCTCCTCCCTTCTGTACATAATAGTACTAAGCGAAATAATCTATAGAATCAAAATAGAATTAGTCCCGTCTCATTATGAACCGAAAGGGGCTGGTATTTTTCCAAGAAATCTCTAGCCAACCTTCCCACAAGAGGTTTTTCTTAACACCAATGAATTCTATTAATGCTAGAGGAAAACGATAGCTCCAATAATTTCTTTGTTCTCAACGCCTCCTATTTAGAGGAATTAGCTACTTCAACGATCTTTGATGGTTATAGGGGTATCCAAAGTACAAACCTGATGGTTGTTTGTTATCCCAACCATTCTTCCCAGCCCTGATACCGATCAGGAAAGGGGTAATTTCTAACAAAGTTTTTCTCTTGTTGATTCCTATTTCTAGGTGTAGTGCTTTTCTCCCCTATGCTGCCTACGGATACTAATAGAGTAGGATTGGCCTGTAATCCATACCATACCATATCCTGTAGGTGTAACCTTTCGCTCAATACTCAAATCTACAATTGAAGTATCTGAAGCCGCATCAATCGAGGATACACGACGGAAGGAATTGTTAGTTCGCCTCACCTTCCCGAAGCGTGGGTTTGTTTGCTTTACAAATTTGGTTCTCTCTATGCCAACCCCCCTCTCTTTTTCGTAAGACTGAGGTATAGGTAGGGCTAAAAAAAAGCAAAAAAAAGAGTCAAATCGCACCATCTCTATAATAAGTAAATGCCTTTTTTTCTCCTGAGGTTGTCGGAATTATTCGCAATAAAATATTGGCTACAATTGAGGAGGTCTTATCAATGAAATTTCCATTTCCACGGGATCTAGGCATAATTCCCAACCCATTCTATATAGAATTGTTTTCATTCCTTCACAAAATAACATAAAAACAAACACATTCGATTCTTATAATTATAAATAGATTGATCCATATGCTCTACTCTAAATCCATATGCTTTAAATGGATAAGAGAGATATGGATTTTCCGCTCAGCTCAAATTGTATCCTTTTCCTTCTGCTTGGACACGAAGAGATATGAAATATTTGACTAAGACTGGATTTCATTCCACTTTCCTATTTCTGAACAACAACTTATGTTATCAACTATTTCGTGTTTTCAAAGTTATTAATTGTCTCATACCCTATTTTTGATTTCGATAGTATGGTGTAGCGTATCTTATGCAAACGGAATTCTAAGGTTTCTTTATTTTATTATGCAATAAGAAGAATTCTTCCATTTTCTTTTTCTTTAGTTGCGGGAAAACCCAAATTAAAACTTTTATTTTATAGCGAGCGCAATTTCTAGTAAAAAATCCTGTATCCTTCCACTTAGATCAAAAGGAATTTTTCCAATAGAACTATGGAACCCCCGAGTGGTTGCGGTTGTACCTGTACTGCAGGAATAAGAAAACTCGCTATTCACTCAGTTTATTTTCCATAATAAGTTATGTAGGAGAGATGGCCGAGCGGTTCAAGGCGTAGCATTGGAACTGCTATGTAGACTTTTGTTTACCGAGGGTTCGAATCCCTCTCTTTCCGTTTTTCTTAATTCATCAACGTTAAGGATCACAATGTATCAAATCAAATAACAATTTTTTCCAGCAATAATATAATATCTTATATTATCTTATTTTGATTTAATAGAAATTAGAAATTCTCTATAGCAAATTACTGTGGTATGTAAAATACACATAGAGGAAAAAAGAAAAAAGGATCCTAATCCTAGGGTTAATCAATTTTAGCTAGTTGATGGGAAAATACAAATTAATGGTAATGGTCTTAGGGCGATTTAGTTCGGGGAAAGGGGAAGGGGAAGAAAATTCTATGAACCTTTCCTTTTTTCGTTAAGTTCAAGTCTGACGAGAGTAATATTCTACAACTAACAACTCATTTATTTTGAGACCGACCCACTTCCTATCTAGGATTTTATTTACTAGTCCTTTATATTCCAACGTGTCAATCGCCAAATGCTTTGGCAATTTCCCCGGGTCCGATGAAGCAATATAATTTTGAACCAGACCTTTTGATCTTTGGTTATCTTTCGTAGTAATAATATCTCGGGGTTTGCAACGAAAACTTGGTATATTGACTATACGACCATTAACTAAAATATGTCTATGGTTGACTAATTGGCGGGCCCCAGGAATGGTTGAAGCCATACCCAATCGAAAAAGGATATTATCCAAACGCATTTCAAGTAATTGTAGTAAAACCTGGCCTGTTGACCTTTTTGCTTTTCCAGCGATATGTACATATCTAAGTAATTGTCGTTCTGTCAGACCATAATGAAAACGCAATTTCTGTTTTTCTTGAAGACGAATACGATATTGCTCCTTTTTCCCAGAATTGAATTTTTTTTTAAGATTACTTCCGGATTTAGGTGTTTTTCTAGTGAGTCCTGGTAAAGCTCCCAGACGGCGTATTTTTTTTAAACGAGGTCCTCGATAACGGGACATGAAGACTCCTTTTTTTATTTTATTGAAATTTCATTTTACACAATTAATTTCATTGTATTTACATTACAGAATACATCGAAATTAAAACTGAATTAAACTACAGGATAAACAGAGTAAAATCAACTAAAGTACCCCAAAAAATGGAATTTCATCAAAATCTTTTTTTTTTGTATATATATTATTTATTTTATTGTTTTGTATCTAGCAAAATTGTAAGGTAAAAAACATAAAAGATCCTGGATTCTCCATTTAATTCGGAAAAAAAGAGATTCTTGTTCGTAGAACATCGATAGAGAAAAAAAAGCCGACTATCGGATTTGAACCGATGACCCTCGCATTACAAATGCGATGCTCTAACCTCTGAGCTAAGTGGGCTTACATAACGGAAATAGTGTAACAAATAGAAATAGGTATAGTATAGGAAATCCGTAAAATCTCAGATATTAGTTATTAATCTTAGCTATTAACTAGTTCTAAATTTGAAGTTATACTTATAAAAATAAAAAAATACTAAAACTTCTTAAAGATAAAGTTAGCTTGATATGCTTAACTATAGGATATTAAAAAATAAAATTATAGAATTTATTGGTATTTTCATTCGATCATTATAGACTTTATTATTTGTTAATAATTTGAGGATTAATATTTCACTAAGGGGAACATAGAGTCAGAGTAAATAAAATTGCTAATTCTGATTAGAAAAAAAGAATAAATATCAAGCGTTATAGTATAATTTTGAATACTATAAAAAAGTAAGACGGGAGGTGGGGGAGATAAAAACTTTTGGATATATTGATTCGGATTGAATTGCAAATACATCAAGGATAGAATCAATTCAATTCTGAATTGCAATAAGCAAGCGAGGTCTCTCAAATAGAGTCGAACTGAACTGCTAGACTACGTTGAGTGATGAACTCAATGATTCAAAAAAAAAACTAAGAGATGGATGAAATTACACAAGGAATCCTGGTCTCAAAGAAGAGGGAAATGGGGATATGGCGAAATCGGTAGACGCTACGGACTTGATTGTATTGAGCCTTGGTATGGAAACCTGCTAAGTGGTAACTTCCAAATTCAGAGAAACCCTGGAATTAAAAAAGGGCAATCCTGAGCCAAATCCGTGTTTTGAGAAAACAAGGGGTTCTCGAACTAGAATACAAAGGAAAAGGATAGGTGCAGAGACTCAATGGAAGCTGTTCTAACGAATCGAGTTAATTACGTTGTGTTGTTAGTGGAATTCCTTCTAGTTCTAAATTAGAGAAAGAGGGGTTTTATACCTTATACATTTAATAAACACGTATAGATACTGACATAGCAAACGATTAATCACAGAACTCATATTATATTCTAATTATAATATAGGTTCTTTATCTTTTTTAAAAATGAAATTAGAAATGATAATGATTATGAAATAAAAAACTCATATCATAATTTTTTTTTTTCATTATTGTGAATCCACTCCAATCGAATATTGAATAATCAAATTCTTCAATTAAAATTCAAAGTTTTCGAGATCTTTAAAAAAGTGGATTAATCGGACGAGGACAAAGAGAGAGTCCCATTCTACATGTCAATACTGACAACAATGAAATTTCTAGTAAAAGGAAAATCCGTCGACTTTATAAGTTGTGAGGGTTCAAGTCCCTCTATCCCCAAATCCTCTTTTATTCCCTAACTATACTATATTATTATTATTTATCCTCTTTTTTTTTTTCTTTTTATCAATGCACTTTTTTTTCTTTTTATCAATGCAATGGGTTTAAGATTCATTAGCTTTCTCATTCTACTCTTTCACAAAGGAATGCGAAGAGAACTCAATGGATCTTATCCTATTCATTGAATAGATTTCTTTTTTATTAGAGTATCGGCAAGAAATCTTGGTTATTCACTCTATTTTTAAGTTTTATTTAAGTAAACCATGCACAATGCATAGGACTACCCCCCCCATTTTCAAATTTAAAATTTGAAATACTTTAATTAATTTTTAGTCCTTTTAATTGACATAGATACAAATACTCTACTAGGATGATGCACAAGAAAAGGTCAGGATAGCTCAGTTGGTAGAGCAGAGGACTGAAAATCCTCGTGTCACCAGTTCAAATCTGGTTCCTGGCAGAGAAAAAAAAAAAAAAGATCCACCGAATAGGTATTGATCCAAATACCTCGAGATGGATTGTGATACATATTCATTAATAATATTTATTCATCTAAGTGGATAAATCTATAATATAAATATAGAGGCACTTCTTTTTCTTTTTAAAGAAGTTTTAAAATATATCTTTTCTTTATGATAAAGAAGGGGGTGAGATTCCCCTTTATTTTTTTGCGTTTCTTAATTTTGTATTCCGCTATTCCGACGAATATTTTTTTAGTCTTGCTTATCTTTATCTTATCTTATTTTCCTAGTTGTGCTAAGTAATGTGCGCGGTACAAAGTTCCTGGTAGAGAACTTCTTTGAGTCATCCTATTTTTCTGTTCATATGAAGGAAATTAATATGCGATTTTCAAAATAGGGGAATCCAAATGAAACCCTTTTTTTGCTCAGTCTATCTGGAATGCTTTTGTATAATTAGGAATTAATTATAAATAGGTATTCCGTTTCATCTAGGAAAAGAACCTAAAAATATTCCTTGACTTGAATAAAATCTGGAGTTGTGTTGTATACAGTGAGCATGAATTTCTTATCATTCAATGAGCATCTTGTATTTCATAAAAATTGGGGGTTATATAATCCTTACGTAAGGGCCAGCCTATCCAACTTTCAGGCATTAGGATACGTTTAAGGCGCGGATGATTATCATAAGAGATTCCCACCATATCATAAGATTCGCGTTCTTGAAAATCGGCACTTCTCCAAATCCAGAAGACAGACGGAATTCTAGGATTATCCTTTTGGGCAAAGACTTTTATGCAGACTTCTTCTGGATTATCTATACCATATTGTATTCTCGTAAGATGATACACGCTAGCTAAAGATCCACCGGGTGCTACATCATAAGCACATTGGGAGCGTAAATAATTGTAACCATATACATATAAAATGACAGCAATGGAATCCCAATCCCCTGCTTTTATTTGTAAAGTCTCTATTCCTCGGTGATCAAAGCCCAAAGATCTATGAACCACCTCATGTTTGACTAGCCAATTAGATAACCAACCCTGCTGCATTGTCTTCATCTCTCCCTCTTTGTATAAATATTTCACATTTCGGATGCAAGTTTGAAAGATTGCCCTGCTTTTTATTTTTCTACACAAAAGAGCCCCTCTCCTAATTCACTAATTTGTAGGAAGGTACTGAACTTTTGGATTTGAAAAAAGTTTCAGAAGATATATCTAATGTAGATGGTGATTGATAGAGCAATTCTTGCTCATAAGTTCCTGTATGAGTACTGCGCCTAACATAAAGCTTGTGACTGGTAGTAAAACATCTATTTTTATTTTGAGATAGAGTTTGATCCTCAACTATTTCTCGCGATATCTTCTTACGAAGTTTTGTTAGGGCATCTATAACTGCCTCCGGTTTAGGTGGGCAGCCCGGCAAGTAGACATCCACAGGAATTAACTTATCAACTCCCCGAACAGTACTATAGGAATCCGTACTGAACATTCCCCCTGTAATAGTACAGGCTCCCATAGCAATGACGTATTTTGGTTCAGGCATTTGCTCGTATAATCTCACTAAAGAGGGAGCCATTTTCATTGTTACCGTACCGGCTGTTAAAATTAGGTCTGCTTGCCTAGGACTTGATCTTGGTACCAATCCATAACGATCAAAGTCGAATCGTGAGCCTATTAATGAAGCAAATTCAATGAAACAACAACTGGTACCGTATAGAAGGGGCCATAAACTGGAGAGTCTTGACCAATTCGAAAGATCATTTGGTGTAGTTGAAATAACAGAATTGGAACTTGTTTGGTCAAGTAAGGGAAACTCAATCAAATTCATAACTGTCTCAATAGAATCTTTTCCTTCTTTTTTTTTGTCTAAATATTCAGTTAAGACCATTCCAAGGCTCCTTTTCGCCATGCATAAACTAAACCAACAACTAAGATAAGCACGAAAATCAAAGCTTCGATAAAAACGGATACACCCAATACGTCGAAACTCATTGCCCAAGGGTATAGAAAGACGGTTTCCACATCAAAAACAACAAAAACGAGCGCAAACATATAATAGCGTATTCGGAATTGTACCCAAGCCCCTCCCATGGGTTCTATACCCGATTCATAACTAGAAAGCTTCTCTGGTCCTTCACTAACCGGGGCTAAAAGTCCTGAAATCGAAAATGCCAAAATAGGAATAAGGCTTGCTATTATTAGAAATGTCCAAAAAATATCATATTCGTGAAGCAGAAACATAATGTACTCCCATTAATGTGGAATAGGCGGAACTTAAATTAGTCAATTCAATTCAGCATTGTCAATTTATCCAGAACTTCTCTCTTTTCCTCGGTGAAACAAGAATCTTTTTTGTTCAAACAAAAGCGCTTAGTTTAAGTTTAGCCTTTGTTTCCTCTGTGCTGCATCTTCTTTAAAGATTCATCCAATGGAATCCCAACTCCCTTTCTTTTGGATTTCCATTCTATTTAGATATGGTGTATGTAGATCTAATTCTTATATAAAGAAAACTTTCTCGTTTCACTTTGTCTCGCTTTCTCTAGAATCTCTAGAAAAAAGAATAGCTCTATCCTTTATTTAATATTTAATAATAAAATAATAAGAGACTATTAAATAAAAATGAGAATACTACTAAATTAGAACCTAATTAAGATAGTAGGACTAATCTATGCAGTATAATTAATGAGAAGTAATACTATAAAATAAAAATAAAGAACTCTATTTCAGAACTATGAGACAGAATATTCTGTTTTCTTATTTACTCTTTACTTTATTTTTTCTATTTAAAGTTGATCAATTTACATAATGTATCTATAAACAAAGTAATAAATATACTTAAAACAAAGTAGGAATTCGCAAAATGGATAAAATCATTGCAGTTATTATAGGGAAGTCTAGAGATATCCTATTTGAAGGAGGACGGGATTCAAATCAGGGAAAGGATCCTTTCTTCTATTGATTTGATAGAAATTCGTTTTTCTTTTCCTGTCTGTATGATTTTGATTTTCGATGAATGAGCCTTTGGTAATGCTTTTATCTCTATTCTATGTCGCAGGCGCCTATCCAGTCTATAAACAAATACTAATGAGAAAATGAAAACTATACTAAACTAAAGAAAACATAGGATAGAGATCCTAAAATCTAAAAAAGGGCATATTAGGGCTATACGGATTCGAACCGTAGACCTTCTCGGTAAAACAGATCAAACGGATTATTATCGAAATGATTTGAACTGTTTCAAAGACCCAACATGCATTTTTTTGCATTGGGCTCTTTCATAAACTGATTTAAAGATCAGTTAGTCCACCATAGTTTTTCTTTACGGAAAGATAATGAGATGGCTCCCTGTGCTCTGATTGATTTTTTGTATTATGATCTATCTAGGAGCAATACCAAAGTGTTTCAAAGGAGGATTACCTTGACTTAGGTCTGCCTCCGGTCTAAATTAAATCAACCTAAGTGAAATGGAGTCTCTATCGTTCCACTGCAAGAGTTAACTATGAGACTTCATACACCTTAAAGTTCATAGAACGAAAAGAAGTTTTTTGGAGGCCCTTATCCTCATTACGCCTAGCATTTAGTGGGCTGGATATTTACCTTATCAACTAGCAAATCCATAAGGGTTCTATTTGATTAGGCACCTGAATTGGCACCTGAATCGGACTGAACCGACTGTTTGTCAGGCTACTGTTCTCCTATTCTCTCGAATCTATGAAGTAAGACATTGATTTTGCAATAAGATCGATTATGTTCATTGCATAATAAGCTCCTTTGAAAAGCATTGGCGCACGTGTAAACGAGTTGCTCTACCGAACTGAGCTATAGCCCTTATCAGAGATATCTTAACATATAGATAATTTCTTGTCAAGATGAATATTTTCTAATGCCAGAGGATACCCCTTTGATCTGTATCTGTTTAGTATTTAGTTTAGTATTTAGTATATAACAGACCAATAACAGAGCGGTATTGCTTAGAAAAGGGATTCAATATATAATCGATCGAAGTAATGGGTCTTCCTTTGTGGTGATAAATTGCCTACTTAACTCAGTGGTTAGAGTATTGCTTTCATACGGCGGGAGTCATTGGTTCAAATCCAATAGTAGGTAAGTAGGTAGAAAAATTACTAGATAGCATTGGACTTACTTCGCTTCGCTATCTAATAACTTTTTCTACCCCTCTTCCCTTTTTCTTTGTATCAACTATAAACCACTGGATTGTCTTCAATTGGATGGGGGAATCCAATTGACAGCCTCGATTCGTATCCTAGCTCGTCTGAGAGCGAGCTTCGCTTCAACCAAATCTTTCGTACCCTCAGCTTTACTCAAGTTAGCTTCGGCTATTTCAAGTGCCTTTTGAGCTTCTTCCGGATCAATATCACTACCCAGTTCCGCATCATTTCCTAAAATGATGATCTCATTATTAACTATTCTCGCAAAACCGCTCCACAGAATCGCTGTTAACCATTGGTCGTTGAGGAGGCGTATTCTCAAAGGACCCATATCTACTGCTGTGTTAATGGGGGCGTGGTTTGGTAATACGCCAATTTGGCCACTATTAGTGGATAAAATGATTTCTTTCACTTCACAATCCCAAATAATTCGCTTAGGAGTCAGTACATAAAGATTTAATTTCATTTCTTCGATTTGTTCTCCTCTTCTAAGGTTATAGCTTTCGTGCTAGCTTCATCGATGTTACCCACCAAATAAAAAGCCTGTTCAGGTAGGCCGTCTAATTCTCCGGAAAGGATTAGTTGAAATCCCCTAATAGTTTCCGCAAGAGCAACATACTTTCCTGGAGAACCAGTAAAAACTTCTGCCACAAAGAACGGTTGTGATAAGAAACGCTCAATTTTTCTTGCTCTTGCTACAGTTAAACGATCCTCTTCCGATAATTCATCCAAGCCAAGAATTGCGATAATGTCCTGAAGTTCTTTGTAACGTTGTAAAGTTTCCTTAACTCTTTGCGCAGTTTCATAATGTTCGTTGCCAACGATCCGAGGCTGTAACATAGTCGAGGTTGAATCTAAAGGATCTACTGCTGGATAAATACCCTTGGAAGCTAATCCTCTGGAAAGTACGGTAGTAGCATCCAAATGTGCAAATGTTGTGGCAGGGGCAGGGTCGGTCAAATCGTCTGCAGGTACATAAACTGCTTGAATCGAAGTTATAGATCCCTTTTTAGTAGAAGCAATTCTTTCTTGCAAAGAACCCATTTCTGTACTAAGAGTAGGTTGATAACCCACTGCGGAGGGCATTCTCCCTAATAAAGCGGATACCTCTGATCCTGCTTGAACAAAACGAAAGATATTATCGATAAATAAAAGCACGTCTTGCTTATTAACATCTCGGAAATATTCCGCCATAGTTAGGGCAGTTAAACCAACTCTCATACGAGCTCCCGGTGGTTCATTCATTTGGCCATAGACTAGAGCTACCTTTGATTCCTCAATATTTTTTTCATTAATTACTCCGGATTCCTTCATTTCCATATAAAGATCATTTCCTTCACGAGTCCGTTCCCCTACTCCACCGAATACGGATACGCCCCCATGAGCTTTAGCAATGTTATTGATTAATTCCATGATCAGTACTGTTTTACCTACTCCAGCCCCCCCAAATAGTCCTATTTTTCCTCCACGTCGATAAGGAGCTAAAAGATCGACGACCTTAATACCTGTTTCAAAGATGGATAATTTCGTATCTAACTCGATAAAGGCAGGCGCAGATCTATGAATAGGGAACGTTGCACTACTATCTACAGGACCCAAATTGTCAACAGGCTCCCCAAGAACGTTGAAAATTCGTCCGAGAGTAGCTCCACCGACCGGAACACTGAGAGGAGCTCCCGTGTCAATCACTTCCATTCCTCTCATCAACCCGTCCGTAGCACTCATAGCTACAGCTCTAACTCGATTATTTCCTAATAATTGTTGTACCTCACAAGTCACATTAATTTGCTTATCGGCAGTGTCTCTACTCTGGACTACCAAAGCGTTATAAATATAAGGTAACTTGCCTGGGGGAAAAGTGACATCCAGCACGGGTCCAATAATTTGATCGATACGACCTGTACTTTTTTCTTCAATTGTGGAAACCCCGGGAGGAGAAGTAGTAGGATTGGTTCTCATAATTATCACATAATTAAAAAAAAGGAATTTGTCGAAATTTTTCTTTTTTTATTGTTGAATAATGCCAAATCAAATCAAAAAAAATCCAAAAGTAAAAAGGAAATGAATTAGTTAATTCAATAAGAGAGAAAAGGGGACCAGGACTTGATTTCGTTGCCCAAGCGAATCCCATTCAATCGTTTACTCATGGAATGAGTCCATTGGAAAGTTCAATCAATCTTTTTTTTCATATACATTTTGCCTTTTGTGGAGGATCTGTGCCTACTCTACTTTCCTATCTAGGACTTCGATATACAAAATATATACTACTGTGAAGCATAGATTGCTGTCAACAAAGAATTTTATTAGTATTTAGTTAGGTATTTGCATTCAAAATAAGAAAAGAGAACTATTAAGAACTTGTAAAATAAGGATTAGGAATTAATTTGGGTTGCGCTATATCTATCAAAGAGTATACAATAATTATGGATTTGGTAAATCAAATCCATGGTTTAATAACGAACCGTGTTAACTTACCATAACAACAACTCAATTCCTATCGAATTCCTATATTGGAATTCCTATAGGATAGAACATACACAGGGTGTACGCATTATATATGAATGAAACATATTCATTAACCTAAGCATGCCCTCAATTTTCTTTAATGAGTTGATATTATATTAATTGAATATCCTTTTTGTTTTACGAGATTTTTGCTAAAGTTTCATTTACGCCTAATTAACATCGAGTAGACCCTGTTATTGTGAGAATTCTTAATTCAAGAGTTATAGGGAGGGACTTATGTCACCACAAACAGAAACTAAAGCAGGTGTTGGATTTCAAGCTGGTGTTAAAGATTATAAATTGACTTACTACACCCCAGAGTATGAAACTAAGGATACTGATATCTTGGCAGCATTCCGAGTAAGTCCTCAGCCTGGGGTTCCGCCCGAAGAAGCAGGGGCTGCAGTAGCTGCCGAATCTTCTACTGGTACATGGACAACTGTTTGGACTGATGGACTTACCAGTCTTGATCGTTACAAAGGACGATGCTATCACATCGAGCCTGTTGCTGGGGAAGACAACCAATGGATCTGTTATGTAGCTTATCCATTAGACCTATTTGAAGAGGGTTCCGTTACTAACATGTTTACTTCCATTGTAGGTAACGTATTTGGTTTCAAAGCCCTACGTGCTCTACGTTTGGAGGATCTACGAATTCCCCCTACTTATTCAAAAACTTTCCAAGGCCCGCCTCATGGTATCCAAGTTGAAAGAGATAAGTTGAACAAGTACGGTCGTCCTTTATTGGGATGTACTATTAAACCAAAATTGGGATTATCCGCAAAAAATTATGGTAGAGCGTGTTATGAGTGTCTACGTGGTGGACTTGATTTTACCAAAGATGATGAAAACGTAAACTCACAACCATTTATGCGCTGGAGAGACCGTTTTGTCTTTTGTGCCGAAGCTATTTATAAATCACAGGCCGAAACCGGTGAAATCAAGGGGCATTACTTGAATGCGACTGCGGGTACATGTGAAGAAATGATTAAGAGAGCTGTATTTGCAAGAGAATTAGGGGTTCCTATTGTAATGCATGACTACTTAACTGGGGGATTCACCGCAAATACTACTTTGGCTCATTATTGCCGCGACAATGGCCTACTTCTTCACATTCACCGTGCAATGCATGCAGTTATTGATAGACAGAAAAATCATGGTATGCATTTCCGTGTATTAGCTAAAGCATTGCGTATGTCTGGGGGAGATCATATCCACTCCGGTACAGTAGTAGGTAAGTTAGAAGGGGAACGCGAAATGACTTTAGGTTTTGTTGATTTATTGCGCGATGATTTTATTGAAAAAGATCGTGCTCGCGGTATCTTTTTCACTCAGGACTGGGTATCCATGCCAGGTGTTATACCGGTAGCTTCAGGTGGTATTCATGTTTGGCATATGCCAGCTCTGACCGAAATCTTTGGGGACGATTCTGTATTACAATTTGGTGGAGGAACTTTAGGACATCCTTGGGGAAATGCACCTGGTGCAGCAGCTAATCGAGTGGCTTTAGAAGCCTGTGTACAAGCTCGTAACGAAGGGCGCGATCTTGCTCGCGAAGGTAATGAAATTATCCGAGCAGCTTGCAAATGGAGTCCTGAACTAGCCGCAGCTTGTGAAGTATGGAAGGCGATCAAATTCGAGTTCGAGCCGGTAGATACTATTGATTAACTAGATAAAACTAAAGATAAAGAAGGTATAAATAAAAAAGAAACGAAATAAAAAGAGAAAAAAATCAGTTATGAAATGCAGTAATTCTTCTTTATTCTTCTAATTGATTGCAATTAAACTCGGCTCAATCTTTTTTAGAAAAAAAAGATTGAGCCGAATAAAAATAGATCATGATATGATCATGAGACTTGACAAATTGAGATTCGTCTATTCTATATATCTAGAATATATATATTAAGGTATAATACAATAAAGAAATACAAATAAAATAATAAAATAATAAAATATAGTATTATCATATGATAATGATAATGGAATCAAATACGCAGTATTTACAGAAAAAAGTCTTCGTTTATTGGGAAAGAATCAATATACTTTTAATGTCGAATCGGGATTCACTAAGACAGAAATAAAGCATTGGGTCGAACTCTTCTTTGGTGTTAAGGTGGTAGCTGTGAATAGCCATCGACTACCTGGAAAAGGTAGAAGAATAGGACCTATTCTGGGCCATACAATGCATTACAGACGTATGATCATTACCCTTCAACCGGGTTATTCTATTCCACTTCTAGATAGAGAAAAAAACTAAAGGAGAATGAATGAAAAAAGACATAGTTTGGAAGTTAGACCTTTTTATAGGACTCTCTTTCAATTTCAAAAAAGAGGACGTTTGAAACTTTTAACAGGCGTAATCGTGAGTCAACAAGTGACTCGAACTGTGTGTAAAAAAAGAAGCATTTTTTTTTTTTCAAAATGCTAGAACTAGATAAGGAAGTTTTCTATAACCTTGAGAAAAAGGATAAAAAGGTAGTTTTTTTTTAGTTTATGACTCCGATCAAGAGCGAGAAATCCTTGATTTGGGATTGGACATAGAACCTGGACCCATCGTAGAGACGTTTAGTTCAAAAGAAAGGATCGTATCCTGATGGTAAGAATTATACTTTCGTGGAAATACAGCGCTATAGACTTCAATGCGGTAGAGTAGACGTTTTGTTTCTAATTTTTCTGGACCAAACCTCCGCTCCGACCCAACGATACAATGAATTTTTTCTGTTCATATTCATAAATAAAAAAGATTCGGAATCGCAATGCTACTATATGCGTCCAGAGGAGTATTTGGAATAATATTCTTCTATAATCCATTATTGCGGGGGGTCTTACTAACAGGGCTTCGCTGCACGGGACAGGTCTTCGTCGAAAAGCTAACTCCACCCGGCATTTTCATACCCTTTCTTTGGGTGGTATATCGCCTTTTAAAGTCTAAGAGGGTAGTAGGGGATCTATAGTAGGTAAGATAATTTGCCCTTTGATTTTGATTGAATATACTATTTTTCCGCCTTTACCACGCATTATTGTATGCGCTTCTAGAGAAGTATGTATGCAGGAAGTAAATTCTAACCGCTTTCTTTTGAATCCAATTTCAAATTAGATTAGAAAGATAGAAAGGCCATGAGGATGGGAAAATCAAAATAAAATCTTTTTAATTAGTTCTCCTTTTTTGGAATTTTCTTATTATCCTTTCATTTTTTTTACAGAATATTTTTCAAACTAAAAATAAAAAATACAATACAATAGTCAATATTCCTTATAATAGATATACTTAATTATATCATAAGAATCTTAAGATATTTTTCGACTAGATAGAAATAGTAAATTTGAATTGAGACACCTATTCCATGACGGATTTAAACTTACCTTCTATTTTCGTGCCTTTAGTAGGCTTAGTATTTCCGGCAATTGCAATGACTTCTTTATTTCTTTATGTGCAAAAAAATAAGATTGTCTAGTATTTTTTAGTGTAAGTAATATAATATGGTAGGGTATGTGGCTTTTTCTACACACACTTTCTACACACAAATGAAAAACGGTTATGGATGCGGATATAGGCTACGAGCATAAATGCATGAATATGCAGAGCCAGGTATAGCGAGTTTTATTTTATTTATTTTAATTGAATCAACGAATATTTTTTGAATAGAAAGTCAATGTATCTAACCTATTATTTCACAGGAGTACTAGTTGCTGAAGGCGATTTCAGAATCAAAAAAAGTAAAGTCAAAATTATTTAGCTTATTCTCTCAATTTCAATCGACCGCTGCTGGATTTAGTATATCTAATATGAATTGGCGATCAGAACACATATGGGTAGAACTTCTAAAAGGTTCTCGAAAAAGGGGTAATTTTTTCTGGGCCTGTATTCTTTTTCTAGGTTCACTAGGATTCTTATCGGTTGGGATTTCCAGTTATCTTGGTAAGAATATTATATCTATACTTCCATCTCAAGAAATTCTTTTTTTTCCGCAGGGGGTCGTGATGTCTTTCTACGGAATCGCAGGCCTATTCATTAGCTCCTACTTGTGGTGTACTATTTTGTGGAATGTAGGTAGTGGTTATGACCGATTCGATAGAAAAGAGGGAATAGTGTGCATTTTTCGTTGGGGATTCCCTGGAATAAAACGTCGCGTCTTCCTTCGATTCCTTATGCGGGATATCCAATCAATTAGAATTCAGGTTAAAGAGGGTCTTTATCCTCGTCGTATTCTTTATATGGAAATCCGGGGCCAGGGGATCATTCCCTTGACTCGTACTGATGATAAATTTTTTACTCCACGAGAAATTGAACAAAAAGCTGCCGAATTGGCCTATTTCTTGCGCGTACCAATTGAAGTATTTTGAGGTATCTTTTTTGAACTGAGTTGAATGAAGAAAAGAAGAATTGGAAGAAGAAAAGTTTTCTCAACACAGGGAGGAAGTCCCTTCTAAATTGGATTTGTTATTGTAAGGGGATTTTTAAGTATTTATCTAAAGGAAGGAACAAACGAGGATAAGAGAAATTTGCTTTTAATTTTTTTTTATCCAAGTTAGATATATCGCATACTATTCTTCCTTTTTCATCCGAAAGGGCTTTTTTTTTATTCTATTTCACTATTTCATTCCATCTAGATCTAAGAAAGAACCCAATGCACTGAAATTCCACTAATAACTAATATACAAAAAAGAAGAATAGATACAGGGTATCAAACCTATAGAGTTTTTGCTTCAAAGAAATAGAAATATCATGAAATAGAAATATCATCATATAGAGTCAGGGAATGGAATAGAGTCAGCGAATGAAGCATATTCATTAACAACTCCATTTACAGATCAAAAATGAAAAAAAAGAAAGCATTGCCTTCTTTACTATATCTTGTATTTATCGTACTTTTGCCTTGGGGGGTCTCTTCCTCATTTAACAAATGTCTGGAACTTTGGATTAAGAATTGGTGGAATACCAGGCAATCCGAAACTCTCTTAACTGATATTCAAGAGAAAAGGATTCTAGAAAGATTCATAGAATTAGAAGAACTTTCTCTCTTGGACGAGATGATAAAAGGGAAACTAAAGACACATGTACAAAAACCTCCTACAGGAATACACAAGGAAATAATACAATGGGTCAAAATAAATAATGAGGATCATCTCCATACCATTTTGCATTTCTCGACAAATATAATCTGTTTGGCTATTCTAAGTGGTTCTTTTTTTCTGGGTAAAGAGGAACTTGTCATTTTGAATTCTTGGGTTCAGGAATTCTTCTATAATTTAAATGACTCAATAAAAGCTTTTTTTATTCTTTTAGTTACTGATTTTTTTGTTGGATTTCACTCCACCCGTGGTTGGGAACTAGTAATTCGTTGGGTCTACAACGATTTTGGATGGGCTCCTAACGAGCTTATTTTCACTATTTTTGTTTGTAGTTTTCCAGTAATTCTAGATACATGTTTGAAATTTTGGGTCTTTTTTTGTTTAAATCGTCTATCTCCTTCGCTTGTAGTCATTTATCATTCAATTAGTGAAGCATAAATTCATTTGATCTCCCGATATTAATATTAATCAAATTAGCAAGCATCTTTTTTTAGAAAGAAAGCCCTTTTCCATTTTAGCAAAATTCTTTCTATTTATACCTACTTTAAGGTATTCATCATTGCAGTACAACTGTTGCAGTAGAATGACAACAGATTCGTGTATAGGGAACTAGATTAGCTTAGCTACCTATCTAATTTATTGTAGAAATTCTGGGATCTGCGATTGGACATGGAAAATAGAAATACTTTTTCTTGGGTAAAGGAACAGATAACTCGATCGATTTCTGTATCGATCATGATATACGTAATAACTCGGACATCTATTTCAAATGCATATCCCATTTTTGCGCAGCAGGGTTATGAAAACCCACGAGAAGCAACTGGACGAATTGTATGTGCCAATTGCCATTTAGCTAGCAAGCCCGTCGATATTGAAGTTCCCCAAGCTGTGCTTCCCGATACTGTATTTGAAGCAGTTCTTCGAATTCCTTATGATATGCAATTGAAACAAGTTCTTGCTAATGGAAAAAAGGGAGGGTTGAATGTAGGTGCTGTTCTTATTTTGCCCGAGGGATTCGAATTAGCGCCGCCCGATCGTATTTCCCCTGAGTTAAAAGAAAAGATAGGAAATCTTGCTTTTCAGAGTTATCGTCCCGATAAAAAAAACATTCTTGTGATAGGCCCTGTTCCCGGTAAGAAATATAGTGAAATTGTCTTTCCCATTCTTTCCCCTGATCCTGCTACGAAGAAAGATGCTCATTTCTTAAAATATCCCATATATGTAGGGGGAAACCGAGGAAGAGGACAGATCTATCCTGATGGTAGCAAGAGTAACAATACAGTCTATAATGCTACGTCAACAGGTATAGTAAGAAAAATACTACGTAAAGAAAAGGGGGGGTATGAAATATCCATAGTTGATGCATCAGATGGACGCCAAGTGATTGATATTATACCTCCCGGACCAGAACTTCTTGTTTCAGAGGGGGAATCCATCAAGCTTGATCAACCATTAACAAGCAATCCTAATGTGGGAGGTTTTGGTCAGGGGGACGCAGAAATCGTGCTTCAGGATCCATTACGTGTCCAAGGCCTTTTGTTCTTCTTCGCATCCGTTATTTTGGCACAAGTTTTTTTGGTTCTCAAAAAGAAACAGTTTGAAAAGGTTCAATTGTACGAAATGAATTTCTAGGTCCCGGGATTTCTTACCATCAAGTTGGTAAAAAGCCTCGATTTATTGGCAATTGCTAGAATTATCTATGATCTATTTTGGAAATCCTTTTTTTGTTTAGACTGCTTTTTGTTTATGAGATGTCTGGAATTCCTTATTTATATCCCATGCAAAAGAAGAGAATCCAAGGCAAAGGCGAGAACAATCAAATTAAAATTTCTTCTTTTTCGGAGGGATTGCAGGTCTTCTTAATCGTCTATTCGGCACAAGAAAAAGCCTTTTTCTTGTGCCGATTCTTCTTGTATCAAAATAAGAATCCTTTTTCTTCCTAATTCGTCAAAGATTACTATTTCTTCTTTATTCGGGTCTGTCTCTTGGACCTCTTTTTCTTTTGCTTAGGTTTAGCCGAGGTAGTGGACAAACAGAGGGGAAGAAAATATGGCGGGGGAAAAATTTCTTGTGATTGTGAGCAAATTGCTTGGCTTGTTTAATTAAGTTCAACTTCAAATTTACAGAAATTTTGCAAAAAAAAAGTAAACTCTTCCATTGAAGGTTTTTTTATTTTTAGGCTAGTTGAATAGTTTTGATTAAGGTTTTATTAGTTTATTACTCGAAACTAAATCAAGGATTTTCAGGATACTTCCTTCGTGGAATAAGATATTGGATCCTCGAGTGATCTCTTTTTCTTGTTGCTTCATAAGAGTGAATCGAATAGATTCAATTCGCGTTATAAGAGTAAAATAAAAATTCCGCGGGTCCTTTCCGCTCTAATCAGATAAAGGGGGGTAAGGACCCGCTAAGCTCCTACTTTTTCATGTTTACAATCTGGTCCCTCCGATTACTATAGAGATGAACCCAATCCAGAATATGAACCATAAAAGAAAACACCTACTAAACCAATCACAGCAATACCAGCTACAGTACCTATCAGCCAAAGAGGAATTCTTCCAGTAGTATCGGCCATTTCCCCTACTTTCCTCCACATTTTATCAATTGGTCATGCTAGAGACAAAAACAGTCATGGGTAGTTATAAGGATGGTATCCTTCCAAATGGG
>NW_028260341.1:0-22511 GCF_056163025.1 Triticum urartu | reverse complement strand
TATCTAGGACTTCGATATACAAAATATATACTACTGTGAAGCATAGATTGCTGTCAACAAAGAATTTTATTAGTATTTAGTTAGGTATTTGCATTCAAAATAAGAAAAGAGAACTATTAAGAACTTGTAAAATAAGGATTAGGAATTAATTTGGGTTGCGCTATATCTATCAAAGAGTATACAATAATTATGGATTTGGTAAATCAAATCCATGGTTTAATAACGAACCGTGTTAACTTACCATAACAACAACTCAATTCCTATCGAATTCCTATATTGGAATTCCTATAGGATAGAACATACACAGGGTGTACGCATTATATATGAATGAAACATATTCATTAACCTAAGCATGCCCTCAATTTTCTTTAATGAGTTGATATTATATTAATTGAATATCCTTTTTGTTTTACGAGATTTTTGCTAAAGTTTCATTTACGCCTAATTAACATCGAGTAGACCCTGTTATTGTGAGAATTCTTAATTCAAGAGTTATAGGGAGGGACTTATGTCACCACAAACAGAAACTAAAGCAGGTGTTGGATTTCAAGCTGGTGTTAAAGATTATAAATTGACTTACTACACCCCAGAGTATGAAACTAAGGATACTGATATCTTGGCAGCATTCCGAGTAAGTCCTCAGCCTGGGGTTCCGCCCGAAGAAGCAGGGGCTGCAGTAGCTGCCGAATCTTCTACTGGTACATGGACAACTGTTTGGACTGATGGACTTACCAGTCTTGATCGTTACAAAGGACGATGCTATCACATCGAGCCTGTTGCTGGGGAAGACAACCAATGGATCTGTTATGTAGCTTATCCATTAGACCTATTTGAAGAGGGTTCCGTTACTAACATGTTTACTTCCATTGTAGGTAACGTATTTGGTTTCAAAGCCCTACGTGCTCTACGTTTGGAGGATCTACGAATTCCCCCTACTTATTCAAAAACTTTCCAAGGCCCGCCTCATGGTATCCAAGTTGAAAGAGATAAGTTGAACAAGTACGGTCGTCCTTTATTGGGATGTACTATTAAACCAAAATTGGGATTATCCGCAAAAAATTATGGTAGAGCGTGTTATGAGTGTCTACGTGGTGGACTTGATTTTACCAAAGATGATGAAAACGTAAACTCACAACCATTTATGCGCTGGAGAGACCGTTTTGTCTTTTGTGCCGAAGCTATTTATAAATCACAGGCCGAAACCGGTGAAATCAAGGGGCATTACTTGAATGCGACTGCGGGTACATGTGAAGAAATGATTAAGAGAGCTGTATTTGCAAGAGAATTAGGGGTTCCTATTGTAATGCATGACTACTTAACTGGGGGATTCACCGCAAATACTACTTTGGCTCATTATTGCCGCGACAATGGCCTACTTCTTCACATTCACCGTGCAATGCATGCAGTTATTGATAGACAGAAAAATCATGGTATGCATTTCCGTGTATTAGCTAAAGCATTGCGTATGTCTGGGGGAGATCATATCCACTCCGGTACAGTAGTAGGTAAGTTAGAAGGGGAACGCGAAATGACTTTAGGTTTTGTTGATTTATTGCGCGATGATTTTATTGAAAAAGATCGTGCTCGCGGTATCTTTTTCACTCAGGACTGGGTATCCATGCCAGGTGTTATACCGGTAGCTTCAGGTGGTATTCATGTTTGGCATATGCCAGCTCTGACCGAAATCTTTGGGGACGATTCTGTATTACAATTTGGTGGAGGAACTTTAGGACATCCTTGGGGAAATGCACCTGGTGCAGCAGCTAATCGAGTGGCTTTAGAAGCCTGTGTACAAGCTCGTAACGAAGGGCGCGATCTTGCTCGCGAAGGTAATGAAATTATCCGAGCAGCTTGCAAATGGAGTCCTGAACTAGCCGCAGCTTGTGAAGTATGGAAGGCGATCAAATTCGAGTTCGAGCCGGTAGATACTATTGATTAACTAGATAAAACTAAAGATAAAGAAGGTATAAATAAAAAAGAAACGAAATAAAAAGAGAAAAAAATCAGTTATGAAATGCAGTAATTCTTCTTTATTCTTCTAATTGATTGCAATTAAACTCGGCTCAATCTTTTTTAGAAAAAAAAGATTGAGCCGAATAAAAATAGATCATGATATGATCATGAGACTTGACAAATTGAGATTCGTCTATTCTATATATCTAGAATATATATATTAAGGTATAATACAATAAAGAAATACAAATAAAATAATAAAATAATAAAATATAGTATTATCATATGATAATGATAATGGAATCAAATACGCAGTATTTACAGAAAAAAGTCTTCGTTTATTGGGAAAGAATCAATATACTTTTAATGTCGAATCGGGATTCACTAAGACAGAAATAAAGCATTGGGTCGAACTCTTCTTTGGTGTTAAGGTGGTAGCTGTGAATAGCCATCGACTACCTGGAAAAGGTAGAAGAATAGGACCTATTCTGGGCCATACAATGCATTACAGACGTATGATCATTACCCTTCAACCGGGTTATTCTATTCCACTTCTAGATAGAGAAAAAAACTAAAGGAGAATGAATGAAAAAAGACATAGTTTGGAAGTTAGACCTTTTTATAGGACTCTCTTTCAATTTCAAAAAAGAGGACGTTTGAAACTTTTAACAGGCGTAATCGTGAGTCAACAAGTGACTCGAACTGTGTGTAAAAAAAGAAGCATTTTTTTTTTTTCAAAATGCTAGAACTAGATAAGGAAGTTTTCTATAACCTTGAGAAAAAGGATAAAAAGGTAGTTTTTTTTTAGTTTATGACTCCGATCAAGAGCGAGAAATCCTTGATTTGGGATTGGACATAGAACCTGGACCCATCGTAGAGACGTTTAGTTCAAAAGAAAGGATCGTATCCTGATGGTAAGAATTATACTTTCGTGGAAATACAGCGCTATAGACTTCAATGCGGTAGAGTAGACGTTTTGTTTCTAATTTTTCTGGACCAAACCTCCGCTCCGACCCAACGATACAATGAATTTTTTCTGTTCATATTCATAAATAAAAAAGATTCGGAATCGCAATGCTACTATATGCGTCCAGAGGAGTATTTGGAATAATATTCTTCTATAATCCATTATTGCGGGGGGTCTTACTAACAGGGCTTCGCTGCACGGGACAGGTCTTCGTCGAAAAGCTAACTCCACCCGGCATTTTCATACCCTTTCTTTGGGTGGTATATCGCCTTTTAAAGTCTAAGAGGGTAGTAGGGGATCTATAGTAGGTAAGATAATTTGCCCTTTGATTTTGATTGAATATACTATTTTTCCGCCTTTACCACGCATTATTGTATGCGCTTCTAGAGAAGTATGTATGCAGGAAGTAAATTCTAACCGCTTTCTTTTGAATCCAATTTCAAATTAGATTAGAAAGATAGAAAGGCCATGAGGATGGGAAAATCAAAATAAAATCTTTTTAATTAGTTCTCCTTTTTTGGAATTTTCTTATTATCCTTTCATTTTTTTTACAGAATATTTTTCAAACTAAAAATAAAAAATACAATACAATAGTCAATATTCCTTATAATAGATATACTTAATTATATCATAAGAATCTTAAGATATTTTTCGACTAGATAGAAATAGTAAATTTGAATTGAGACACCTATTCCATGACGGATTTAAACTTACCTTCTATTTTCGTGCCTTTAGTAGGCTTAGTATTTCCGGCAATTGCAATGACTTCTTTATTTCTTTATGTGCAAAAAAATAAGATTGTCTAGTATTTTTTAGTGTAAGTAATATAATATGGTAGGGTATGTGGCTTTTTCTACACACACTTTCTACACACAAATGAAAAACGGTTATGGATGCGGATATAGGCTACGAGCATAAATGCATGAATATGCAGAGCCAGGTATAGCGAGTTTTATTTTATTTATTTTAATTGAATCAACGAATATTTTTTGAATAGAAAGTCAATGTATCTAACCTATTATTTCACAGGAGTACTAGTTGCTGAAGGCGATTTCAGAATCAAAAAAAGTAAAGTCAAAATTATTTAGCTTATTCTCTCAATTTCAATCGACCGCTGCTGGATTTAGTATATCTAATATGAATTGGCGATCAGAACACATATGGGTAGAACTTCTAAAAGGTTCTCGAAAAAGGGGTAATTTTTTCTGGGCCTGTATTCTTTTTCTAGGTTCACTAGGATTCTTATCGGTTGGGATTTCCAGTTATCTTGGTAAGAATATTATATCTATACTTCCATCTCAAGAAATTCTTTTTTTTCCGCAGGGGGTCGTGATGTCTTTCTACGGAATCGCAGGCCTATTCATTAGCTCCTACTTGTGGTGTACTATTTTGTGGAATGTAGGTAGTGGTTATGACCGATTCGATAGAAAAGAGGGAATAGTGTGCATTTTTCGTTGGGGATTCCCTGGAATAAAACGTCGCGTCTTCCTTCGATTCCTTATGCGGGATATCCAATCAATTAGAATTCAGGTTAAAGAGGGTCTTTATCCTCGTCGTATTCTTTATATGGAAATCCGGGGCCAGGGGATCATTCCCTTGACTCGTACTGATGATAAATTTTTTACTCCACGAGAAATTGAACAAAAAGCTGCCGAATTGGCCTATTTCTTGCGCGTACCAATTGAAGTATTTTGAGGTATCTTTTTTGAACTGAGTTGAATGAAGAAAAGAAGAATTGGAAGAAGAAAAGTTTTCTCAACACAGGGAGGAAGTCCCTTCTAAATTGGATTTGTTATTGTAAGGGGATTTTTAAGTATTTATCTAAAGGAAGGAACAAACGAGGATAAGAGAAATTTGCTTTTAATTTTTTTTTATCCAAGTTAGATATATCGCATACTATTCTTCCTTTTTCATCCGAAAGGGCTTTTTTTTTATTCTATTTCACTATTTCATTCCATCTAGATCTAAGAAAGAACCCAATGCACTGAAATTCCACTAATAACTAATATACAAAAAAGAAGAATAGATACAGGGTATCAAACCTATAGAGTTTTTGCTTCAAAGAAATAGAAATATCATGAAATAGAAATATCATCATATAGAGTCAGGGAATGGAATAGAGTCAGCGAATGAAGCATATTCATTAACAACTCCATTTACAGATCAAAAATGAAAAAAAAGAAAGCATTGCCTTCTTTACTATATCTTGTATTTATCGTACTTTTGCCTTGGGGGGTCTCTTCCTCATTTAACAAATGTCTGGAACTTTGGATTAAGAATTGGTGGAATACCAGGCAATCCGAAACTCTCTTAACTGATATTCAAGAGAAAAGGATTCTAGAAAGATTCATAGAATTAGAAGAACTTTCTCTCTTGGACGAGATGATAAAAGGGAAACTAAAGACACATGTACAAAAACCTCCTACAGGAATACACAAGGAAATAATACAATGGGTCAAAATAAATAATGAGGATCATCTCCATACCATTTTGCATTTCTCGACAAATATAATCTGTTTGGCTATTCTAAGTGGTTCTTTTTTTCTGGGTAAAGAGGAACTTGTCATTTTGAATTCTTGGGTTCAGGAATTCTTCTATAATTTAAATGACTCAATAAAAGCTTTTTTTATTCTTTTAGTTACTGATTTTTTTGTTGGATTTCACTCCACCCGTGGTTGGGAACTAGTAATTCGTTGGGT
Source organism: Triticum urartu (assembly GCF_056163025.1). Classification (NCBI taxonomy): domain Eukaryota; kingdom Viridiplantae; phylum Streptophyta; class Magnoliopsida; order Poales; family Poaceae; genus Triticum; species Triticum urartu. The sequence continues at coordinate 16,892 of NW_028260341.1, read as the reverse complement.
CTACAACGATTTTGGATGGGCTCCTAACGAGCTTATTTTCACTATTTTTGTTTGTAGTTTTCCAGTAATTCTAGATACATGTTTGAAATTTTGGGTCTTTTTTTGTTTAAATCGTCTATCTCCTTCGCTTGTAGTCATTTATCATTCAATTAGTGAAGCATAAATTCATTTGATCTCCCGATATTAATATTAATCAAATTAGCAAGCATCTTTTTTTAGAAAGAAAGCCCTTTTCCATTTTAGCAAAATTCTTTCTATTTATACCTACTTTAAGGTATTCATCATTGCAGTACAACTGTTGCAGTAGAATGACAACAGATTCGTGTATAGGGAACTAGATTAGCTTAGCTACCTATCTAATTTATTGTAGAAATTCTGGGATCTGCGATTGGACATGGAAAATAGAAATACTTTTTCTTGGGTAAAGGAACAGATAACTCGATCGATTTCTGTATCGATCATGATATACGTAATAACTCGGACATCTATTTCAAATGCATATCCCATTTTTGCGCAGCAGGGTTATGAAAACCCACGAGAAGCAACTGGACGAATTGTATGTGCCAATTGCCATTTAGCTAGCAAGCCCGTCGATATTGAAGTTCCCCAAGCTGTGCTTCCCGATACTGTATTTGAAGCAGTTCTTCGAATTCCTTATGATATGCAATTGAAACAAGTTCTTGCTAATGGAAAAAAGGGAGGGTTGAATGTAGGTGCTGTTCTTATTTTGCCCGAGGGATTCGAATTAGCGCCGCCCGATCGTATTTCCCCTGAGTTAAAAGAAAAGATAGGAAATCTTGCTTTTCAGAGTTATCGTCCCGATAAAAAAAACATTCTTGTGATAGGCCCTGTTCCCGGTAAGAAATATAGTGAAATTGTCTTTCCCATTCTTTCCCCTGATCCTGCTACGAAGAAAGATGCTCATTTCTTAAAATATCCCATATATGTAGGGGGAAACCGAGGAAGAGGACAGATCTATCCTGATGGTAGCAAGAGTAACAATACAGTCTATAATGCTACGTCAACAGGTATAGTAAGAAAAATACTACGTAAAGAAAAGGGGGGGTATGAAATATCCATAGTTGATGCATCAGATGGACGCCAAGTGATTGATATTATACCTCCCGGACCAGAACTTCTTGTTTCAGAGGGGGAATCCATCAAGCTTGATCAACCATTAACAAGCAATCCTAATGTGGGAGGTTTTGGTCAGGGGGACGCAGAAATCGTGCTTCAGGATCCATTACGTGTCCAAGGCCTTTTGTTCTTCTTCGCATCCGTTATTTTGGCACAAGTTTTTTTGGTTCTCAAAAAGAAACAGTTTGAAAAGGTTCAATTGTACGAAATGAATTTCTAGGTCCCGGGATTTCTTACCATCAAGTTGGTAAAAAGCCTCGATTTATTGGCAATTGCTAGAATTATCTATGATCTATTTTGGAAATCCTTTTTTTGTTTAGACTGCTTTTTGTTTATGAGATGTCTGGAATTCCTTATTTATATCCCATGCAAAAGAAGAGAATCCAAGGCAAAGGCGAGAACAATCAAATTAAAATTTCTTCTTTTTCGGAGGGATTGCAGGTCTTCTTAATCGTCTATTCGGCACAAGAAAAAGCCTTTTTCTTGTGCCGATTCTTCTTGTATCAAAATAAGAATCCTTTTTCTTCCTAATTCGTCAAAGATTACTATTTCTTCTTTATTCGGGTCTGTCTCTTGGACCTCTTTTTCTTTTGCTTAGGTTTAGCCGAGGTAGTGGACAAACAGAGGGGAAGAAAATATGGCGGGGGAAAAATTTCTTGTGATTGTGAGCAAATTGCTTGGCTTGTTTAATTAAGTTCAACTTCAAATTTACAGAAATTTTGCAAAAAAAAAGTAAACTCTTCCATTGAAGGTTTTTTTATTTTTAGGCTAGTTGAATAGTTTTGATTAAGGTTTTATTAGTTTATTACTCGAAACTAAATCAAGGATTTTCAGGATACTTCCTTCGTGGAATAAGATATTGGATCCTCGAGTGATCTCTTTTTCTTGTTGCTTCATAAGAGTGAATCGAATAGATTCAATTCGCGTTATAAGAGTAAAATAAAAATTCCGCGGGTCCTTTCCGCTCTAATCAGATAAAGGGGGGTAAGGACCCGCTAAGCTCCTACTTTTTCATGTTTACAATCTGGTCCCTCCGATTACTATAGAGATGAACCCAATCCAGAATATGAACCATAAAAGAAAACACCTACTAAACCAATCACAGCAATACCAGCTACAGTACCTATCAGCCAAAGAGGAATTCTTCCAGTAGTATCGGCCATTTCCCCTACTTTCCTCCACATTTTATCAATTGGTCATGCTAGAGACAAAAACAGTCATGGGTAGTTATAAGGATGGTATCCTTCCAAATGGGATAAGAGAATTCTTATTAGTCTCTTTCTTTCTCTCAATTGAAGAAGTAATTGGAAAATAAAACAGCAAGTACAAAAATGAGTAATAAACCCCAGTATAGACTGGTACGATTCAATTCAACATTTTGTTCATTCGGGTTTGATTGTGTCATAGTTCTATAGTTGGAATTTGTTTTATCGTTGGATGAACTGCATTGCTGATATTGATCCCAAGAAAAAAACAGTAGGTACAGCTAGTCCGTGAATAGCCAGCCATCGCACTGTAAAAATAGGATAGGTTCGATCTATGGTCATTGAGGGCCTCCTAAAAGGATCTACTAAATTCATCGAGTTGTTCTAAAGAATCAAAACGGTCGGTTATTAACGGAATTCCTTGTCGGCTTTCCGTGAAATACTCGTTTGGCCTAGGACTTCCAAACACGTCATAAGCTAAACCCGTACTGACAAATAACCAACCCGCAATGAATAGGGAAGGTATAGTAATGCTATGAATAACCCAGTATCGAATACTGGTAATAATATCAGCAAAAGAACGTTCTCCCGTGCTTCCAGACATGCTGAACTCCCAAAATTTTTGTACATTCAAAAAAGGAATTGATTCCGTAAAAGATGGGATCGACCAGTAAATAGAAAATTACTGATATTTCATCCTTGTGAGATTGTCAATTTTGTACCAAAGGTGTATTTTGAGTATACCGAATTAGTATAGCTATCCTTCCTATGGCACAGCAATCTGGTTTTGCCTGGTTCCGAAACATAATTACTTTTTTATTTTTTTTTTGTCTATAGGTAAGCTATATGTTATTCAAGGCATCAATAGAAAACCCCATTTTTGTAGGTTCTACTTACTTTTCATTGGCTTCGGAATAATAGAGTAATTCGGAATAGCAGCCAAAATCTTGGGAAAATCTAAGTTAATGATCAATAGGTTTGGATAAATAATTTAGGAAGGATATTCTCATACTGACACAATACAAGGACAAGTATATGTGAAATCTATCCTTTCATAATTCGTAATTCATCCTTGTATTGTTTGTTGGATTAGGTCTAACTTTCTTGACCAAACTGCGAGCGCGGAACTTTACGAGATGAAATAGGGAAAGACAGAAGATAGAATAGAACTTAAAAGGATAATTGAAGTGACTCGTCTTCGAATCTACTTTGGTTGGAGTTCGAAAAAGGAATAAAAATAAAGTAAATTCAAGGAAGAGCTTTCTTTTTTTTTTTTTTTTAACAGCCCCTTGGCAGGTCGTGGAATGCTTTTGTTCTCCTCTTATTCCATATGGAATACAATCAGTTAAAATAAGAAGGAATAGGGGAATATTCGATCGTTCACTCCAAAAAGAGGGTCCTATTGAAAAAGAAATTATCCAAAATAGAAAGAAGTTTTTTTTTTCAAATTCAATTGTTTATTTATCTCTTATTCAAAAATTTCCCTGAAAATTGAATTTCTTTTTTTCATTCAATGGGGTTAGATGATCTAGTTCTTAATATTATTACTTTACTCAATTGACAAATTCCACAACAAATCTCTTGATTCGGAATTAGGGACTCATGTATCATCTGATGAATCCACTTTCTTTTACACTTCTGTATCTTACTCTATCTTGTTTTTTAGTATTATCTAAAATAACTGATGAATTATGAATTTTCCATAACTTAGGTAAATGCTTTACCAACATATGTAGTGTAGTAAAAAAAAATAAATGGAATTTAACTCTTTCATGCTTACTTTAACTAGTTATTTTGGTTTTCTACTGGCTGCTTTAACTATAACCCCAGCTCTATTTATTGGCTTGAACAAGATACGCCTTATTTGAATTGACTGAATAATTATAATTCAGAAAAGAAAAATCTTTCTTTGGGATTCCTGGCATTCTACGACTCTTTTCCAGACTAATTAGGAATTCTTTTCTTGGTCATTGAGATTCGTGGATAATTTAGAGTACTATTTAGGGATAGATCGTACCTCTTTTTTTATCCCCTCGAACAAATCGAAATGATTGAAGTTTTTCTATTTGGAATCGTCTTAGGCCTAATTCCTATTACTTTAGCGGGATTATTCGTGACTGCGTATTTGCAATACAGGCGTGGGGATCAGTTGGATCTTTGATTGAGTCATTTTTTTTTTTTGATTGACCTCCTCCAGACCAGAGAGGAGGTCAAATTGAAATTGGAGTTACAATTCAATTTTGTTAAGTTATTTTACTCTGCTTCGACATAAAATAGATGGAATCACGCTCTGTAGGATTTGAACCTACGACATCGGGTTTTGGAGACCCGCGTTCTACCGAACTGAACTAAGAGCGCTTTCATTCATTCAAAAAGAAAATCTTTTTCTATTCCTAATGTATCTCACGTACGTATAGTCTCCACAAATTCAAGTTATACCCACTTTACTTTAATTGATCTCGTCGCTACTGCCTATAAAGAAGAAAGAAGTAATAGGTAGGGATGACAGGATTTGAACCTGTGACATTTTGTACCCAAAACAAACGCGCTACCAAGCTGCGCTACATCCCTTTTCCAAATTAAATTGTTGTACAATGCCATTGTACACAATTCCTGTCTTCTTTTCCACATCATAATTTTCTTCTTCTTTCTTTCTCTATCTATATATAGAACCCTCGTGTCATTTCTTCTTTTTGGTCTCATATAATTAAGGAATTATATACATATAAAATCCAATATAATTTCGCCTATAAAAGAAGGATTACTTTTCCTTGGTAATATATAGGAAGAAGGGGTCATCTTTTTCTTTTTTAGGGATAGGAAAATTTCGTCGATATGGTTCATTTTATATATAGCATAACAATCTTGGGCAAGAGTTTATGATCATATATGTATTCCAACAAGGAAGGAGGATTTTCAATGCGGGATATAAAAACATATCTCTCTGTAGCACCCGTGCTAAGTACTCTATGGTTTGGTGCTTTAGCAGGTTTATTGATAGAAATTAATCGTTTATTCCCAGATGCTTTGTCATTCCCTTTTTTTTAATTCTAGTTATTGCTATGGGAGGGATAGATTTCTTCGTGATATGACAAAATTTGATCCTTTTCAATCTTTTTTTAGTATCGGAAGGAAAAAGAAAGAAAAGATGGATTGGGTTGAACCTCAGAGTCATTAAAAATTTGGTAAACCCCATTTTTGAAAATAGAAATTCAATTTAAAGGGGTACCCAAGCTAAATAAGGCCTCAGAAATCAGAGCATAGAAAAGGCGGGGCTGGCTAATTAAATGAAAGGATTTCGAACCAAAATCTTTGCTAATTCGACAAGGATTGTATTCTTTAATTATTTCTCTATTTTTTATTACTTAATTAAAGAATAAAAAAAAATTATTCTAATGAATTTTATTCTTCTTCTTCGGATTCAAAATAGAAGAATAAAAGAATAAGTAGAAGAATTAAGTTAAGTCAATCCAAAAAGAAAAGGAGGTTCATGGCCAAGGGAAAAGATGTTAGAATCAGAGTTATTTTGGAATGCATCAGTTGTGTTCGAAAAGGTGCCAATGAGGAATCGACGGGGATTTCTAGATATAGTACTCAAAAGAATCGCCACAATACACCCGGACAATTAGAATTCAAAAAATTTTGTCGTTATTGTCGCAAGCATACGACTCATCACGAAATAAAGAAATAGGAACATCGTGTGTTTGATCTTTCCAAACAACAGAAAGAGTAAGAACTTCATATTTAATATATAAAGAAAACATAGTATAGAATACAAAATACAAATCAACTCATCTGATTTCCGGTAGATATTATTTCATATGTATAGAGGGTATTCATATACTATAATATGAATCAAATAAGATATGGATCAAAGAAAAACTACTTCTTCTGGATCCTAAATTAATAAAATAAAGAAGTGAATTTTCAAATTTTCAAATTTTAAATAAGGAATAAATCATGTATACATCTAAACAACCTTTTCTTAAATCTAAGCAACCCTTTAGTAAATCCAAGCAAACTTTTAATAAATCCAAGCAACCCTTTCGTAAATCCAAGCAAACTTTTCGTAAATTCAAGCAACCTTTTCGTAAATCTAAACAACCTTTTCGTAGGCGTCCCCGGATTGGCCCGGGAGATCGAATTGATTATAGAAACATGAGTTTAATTAATAGATTTATTAGTGAACAAGGAAAAATATTATCGAGACGAATAAATAGATTAACCTTGAAACAACAACGATTAATTACTCTTGCTATAAAACAGGCTCGTATTTTATCTTTCTTACCGTTTCGTAACTATGAGAACGAAAAGCAATTTCAAGCCCAGTCAATTTCAATAATTACAGGTTCTAGACCCAGAAAAAATAGACATATTCCTCAATTAACGCAAAAGTACAATTCCAATCGAAACTTAAGAAACAACAACCAAAATTTAAGAAACAACAACCGGAACTTAAGTTCCGATTGTTGATGTTTTATTCGAATTCGAAAGGGCCAGACCTATATATATTATAAAGAAAGTAATCCAGCTCGTTGATTCCTACCACTTAATCTTAATTTATTGTATCTTCCCGGAGTTCCCTCTCCGGGAATTCATCTTTTATTATTCCAGTATATTACTTTATTTATACCTTTAATTGATGATCTTTATTTTATTGGAAATCGTGTAAAGATTATTTGGATTTGATACAGCTACTTGTGCAAGCATTTTACGATTAAGAATCAATTTCTTCTTGTACAGGTTGTGTATTAATTTACTATAACTATCGAATACTTTATATACCCGCGTTGCTGCGTTTATCCGAGTGATCCACAAACGACGAAAATCCCTCTTTTGCCTACCTCTATCTCGATGAGAGGAAACAAAAGCTCTTTTTACCTGTTGGGTAATCATTCGATTAAGTCTTAAATGAGCCCCTCTAAAGTTTGAGGCAAATGAACGCATTTTTGTTCGTCGTCTCCGGGCTATATATCCTCGCGGAACTCTGGTCATTGAATCAAATTAACCTTAATGAATAACTAATGATTTCTCTTCTTTTAGCCACCCTTTTTCTCATTAATAACAAAACTAATTATTCCGATATATAAAATATTAATTCCAATGGCTTTTGCTATAGTAACCTTCCCAACCACGATTTTTTATTCCACTCCGTTCAGTTATTTCTATACGAAATAACAAATTCATTCTAATAATACTAAAAAAAATAGTGGGTTCCATCGTTTCTATGGTTCCCTTTTAAACGGTGAGGCCCTCTCTATACACCGGAGCCCTTTCTTTCATCAAAAGGTATTGCGAACTTGTATAGTCCACATTCTTTGGCTCTACCTATCCATTATAGAGTAAATAGCTCTTTTCACAATAAGAGTTATCCATACAGTGACGGTATTTAATTATGAAAGTTGGCTAAGTAGCTGACCCTGTTAGTCCGTTCTTTTAAGATAAAGGAGCATAAGCCTTTTTCTTTTTATTACTATTTCCTCCGCTTAATGGATAACCATTTGCTACCAATGGGAGAATTGCTTCTTATTTCCAATTTAGATAATTGGATTTGCACCAAAGGAAACCATAAATTCCATATACCATAGAAATCTAGGATAGAGAAGCTATATCCTATTCATTGGTACTAATCATGGATACTTCAATTTTTTTTATATTTGTTTGAAGTCATGATCTGAACGAGTCGCACATACACCCTAGCACATGTTCCTCGACGCTGAGGGCATCCTTTAAGCGCGGCCGTTTTTCGAGCATTTCGTATTGGCTGTCTTGCGTTTCTAATAAGTTGTTTAACCGTCGGCATGTTGTATGTATATAGAAAAAAATGGATTGGTTTAGATCCATCTTAACCTGATGATTGCTCATCATGAAGTCTTTCTTCTATTTTCTATTAAATCGAGGAAAACACGAATTTAGCTGTGAAATAACTTTACAAGAAATCCGGACACTACCAATCCTTAAACATTTCTGGAAACCACACTGGATCAGTATCGCAGTGCTTGTCAATCATTTCATCCCCTACAATATCGACAAGTCCATAAGCTTTGGCTTCGTCTGCTGACATAAAAACATCCCTTTCCATGTCTTCGGATACAACCCAAAAAGGCTTGCCTGTTCTTACTGCATAAACCCTTGTGATCATTTCGCGAACTTTGTGTAACTCTTCTACTTCTAGTAAAAATTCTGGTGTCCTTGCCCGATAATAAGCACTAGCAGGTTGGTGAAGCATAATCCTCGCGTGAGGGAATGCTATACGCTTGGTGGGTTCTCCTCCAAGCAGAATGAAGGACGCCATGGAGGCGGCTATTCCGAGGCATATTGTATATATATCTGGTGTCACCGTTTGCATCGTATCAAAAATAGCCATTCCTGAGATTAGCCACCCGCCTGGGGAGTTTATAAACAAAAAAATATCACTAATTCCATCTTCTATACTCAGATATACCATGAGACCTGTAATATGATTCGTGATCTCGCAACGAATCTCTTGACCTAAAAAAAGTGTCCTTTCTCGATACATAACATTGTATAAGTCAACCCAAGTCGCTTCTTCATCTCCAGGAATCCGGTAAGGTACTTTTGGAACACCAATGGGCATATTAGATTAATATTATTAAATTTAAGTAAGAAAACCACACTTTAATATGGAAACGTAAGAATGGAACAGAAAGAAAGAATCCGCAGTTTATTGTCTTAATTTTTATTCTTATTCTATATGAATATTATAGATTCTATTAATACGTAGATTGAAAGGTTATACATATAAGGAATGTAAGACAGATTGAATAAAGAAAAGGGAATGGGTGATTTGAATGCTAAACAAAGAGGGGTAGCGATCTATTCTTCGTTTTTTCCAAATTGGCCAAGTTACCCATTGCATATTGGCACTTATCGAGTATAGAATAGATCTGCTTCTCTTTCTTCTTATGAACAGAATTGGCTTCTTATTTTTAATGGAATGAAATAAATATTCGCGCTTTCTGACACAGAATCCCCTAGAAGGGTTAGGTACATAGGATATGGATAGTCTTTTTCAATGCGATAAAATAAAGCGACATCGTGTCTATTTTTCTTTGCTAAAGGGGTATTTCCATGGGTTTGCCTTGGTATCGTGTTCATACTGTCGTATTGAATGATCCGGGTCGATTGCTTGCGGTGCATATAATGCACACAGCTCTAGTTTCTGGTTGGGCTGGCTCAATGGCTTTATACGAATTAGCAGTTTTTGATCCCTCTGATCCTGTTCTGGATCCAATGTGGAGACAAGGTATGTTCGTAATTCCCTTCATGACTCGTTTAGGAATAACGGATTCGTGGGGTGGTTGGAGTATTTCAGGAGGAACTGTAACAAATCCGGGTATTTGGAGTTATGAAGGTGTGGCAGGTACGCATATTGTGTTTTCTGGCTTGTGTTTCTTGGCAGCGATCTGGCATTGGGTATATTGGGACCTAGAAATATTCTCTGATGAGCGGACGGGAAAACCCTCTTTGGATTTGCCCAAGATCTTTGGAATTCATTTATTTCTTGCAGGGGTGGCTTGCTTTGGCTTTGGGGCATTTCATGTAACGGGTTTGTATGGTCCTGGGATATGGGTATCCGATCCTTATGGACTAACTGGAAAAGTACAAGCTGTAAATCCAGCGTGGGGTGCAGAAGGTTTTGATCCTTTTGTTCCGGGGGGAATAGCTTCTCATCATATTGCTGCGGGTACATTGGGTATATTAGCGGGCTTATTCCATCTTAGTGTCCGTCCGCCTCAACGTCTATATAAAGGATTACGTATGGGCAATATTGAAACTGTACTTTCCAGTAGTATCGCTGCTGTTTTTTTTGCAGCTTTCGTAGTTGCTGGAACTATGTGGTATGGGTCAGCAACGACCCCAATCGAATTATTTGGGCCTACTCGTTATCAGTGGGATCAGGGATACTTTCAGCAAGAAATATATCGAAGAGTTAGCAATGGTTTAGCCGAAAATCTTAGTTTATCAGAAGCTTGGTCTAAAATTCCCGAAAAATTAGCCTTTTATGATTATATTGGTAATAATCCGGCAAAAGGGGGATTATTCAGAGCAGGCTCAATGGACAATGGGGATGGAATAGCTGTTGGATGGTTAGGACATCCCGTCTTTAGAGATAAAGAAGGACGTGAGCTTTTTGTACGCCGTATGCCTACTTTTTTTGAAACATTTCCGGTTGTTTTGGTAGATGAGGAGGGAATTGTTAGAGCAGACGTTCCTTTTAGAAGAGCAGAATCCAAATATAGTGTTGAACAAGTAGGTGTAACGGTGGAGTTCTATGGTGGCGAACTTAATGGAGTAAGTTATTCTGATCCTGCTACTGTAAAAAAATATGCGAGGCGTTCTCAATTAGGGGAAATTTTTGAATTAGACCGGGCTACTTTGAAATCTGATGGTGTTTTTCGCAGCAGTCCAAGGGGTTGGTTCACTTTTGGTCATGCTACCTTTGCTTTGCTCTTCTTTTTCGGACACATTTGGCATGGCGCTAGAACATTGTTCCGAGATGTTTTTGCTGGTATTGATCCAGATTTGGATGCTCAAGTGGAATTTGGAACATTCCAAAAAGTGGGAGATCCAACTACAAGGAAACAGGCAGTTTGATACACATTGTTATAGTATCTTTCACCTCTCTTTTTTGATTTGACATGGGAAACATCTCCCATCCTTTCTTTGACTCTTTTTCTTTCTTTATATGGGAAATTATCCCAAATGACAAATGAATAGGTGTGGAAGTTATAATTGTAAATAAACCAGGATCGAATCTATGGAAGCATTGGTTTATACGTTCCTTTTAGTTTCGACTTTAGGGATAATTTTTTTCGCTATCTTCTTCCGAGAACCACCTAAGGTTCCACCAACTCCAACTAAAAGAATAAAATAATTTCATTTAAGTAAGAAGTCCCCCTATCTGGGAGACTTCTTACTTAAATTAGTCTCCGTGTTCTTCGAATGGATCTCTTAATTGTTGAGAGGGTTGCCCAAACGCGGTATATAAGGCATACCCAGTAAAGCTTACAAGTAAACCAGATATGGAGATGGCGACTAAAGTTGCTGTTTCCATTTTTATAGAATTTCAAGATTACAATGGATCTACGAAAAGATCGTGTATTTACAACTACAACGGAATAGTATACAAAGTCAACACCAATGATTAAATAGAATTTATGGCTACACAAACCGTTGAAGATAGTTCTAAACCTAGGCCAAAACGAACTGGTGCAGGTAGTTTACTGAAACCCTTGAATTCGGAATATGGGAAAGTCGCCCCGGGTTGGGGGACTACTCCTTTTATGGGGATCGCAATGGCTTTATTCGCTATATTCCTATCTATCATTTTAGAAATTTATAATTCTTCCGTTACTGGACGGAATTTTAACCAATTAGGTTTCTACTAACTAAAACTAGGAAGTCAGAGTTTTTCCATCCAAAAAAGCCTTTCTAGTTTAAGATCTACATTTCTAGATATTATGGTAGTTCGACCGCGGAATTTTTTTGTTTCGGTATCTCTGGAATATGAGTGTGTGACTTGTTAGAATTGATCCTATTGATAATACATAGAAAGGGCCTGTTATCTCTATCAAGATGATTCTAATTCGTCAGATATTATTTATTCTAGTATCTGGAACACGAAATAGATAGAGTGGATCAAAAAAAAATGGAACTATGATTCATACTCACTATTAAGACCTCGCAACCAGACTGAAAAATTCAAGTAGTTCTTAAATAAAAATAAAAAAGAAATTTTCTTCCTTCCAATTTTGTTTGCCCAAAAGACAACTTTTTTTCTCTCGATTTTGTCGAGTCATTACACTGATTCAATAAATGATTATCAAGCGGTTCTTATTCGAAGAACCCTTGCCTTTTGTTTAGCTTGAGACTAAATCATCGTGGCTCTAGTATGAATCTAAGGTTTTAATTGAACTGATTCATAGGATCTCAACAAGATAATTTCTATATTACGCATAAAAAAACAAATCCTTTATAGGGAAGAGAAAAGTCAAGAAGCCTCTAATGACCAACATAAGGGAAAGGAAGAAAGAAAGACGCGCCAACTTGAGATTTTTTGGCATTATCATCACAAAGAAGATATTCCGGATTTTTCTTATTTGATATCTTCAAGGCAAATCGACCCAATTCAGTGGCTGATGAAGTTTTGAACCTTTTTTCTAATATTCGTTGAAAATTTTTGTGTTTCTGCTTGAGCCGTACGAGATGAAATTTTCATATACGGCTCTTAGAGGGGGACTCGGGTTAGTTACCTATCTCAATAAAGTATATGATTGGTTTGAGGAACGTCTTGAGATTCAGGAATTGCAGATGATATAACTAGTAAATATGTTCCTCCCCATGTCAACATATTTTATTGTTTAGGGGGAATTACACTTACTTGTTTTCTAGTACAAGTCGCTACCGGTTTTGCTATGACTTTTTACTACCGACCAACCGTTACAGAGGCTTTTTCCTCGGTTCAATACATAATGACCGAGGCCAACTTTGGTTGGTTAATCCGATCAGTTCATCGATGGTCAGCAAGTATGATGGTTTTAATGATGATCCTGCATGTATTTCGTGTGTATCTCACAGGGGGATTTAAAAAACCCCGCGAATTAACTTGGGTCACAGGTGTGGTTTTGGCTGTTTTGACTGCATCATTTGGTGTAACTGGTTATTCTTTGCCTTGGGATCAAATTGGCTATTGGGCAGTCAAAATTGTGACAGGTGTACCTGACGCCATTCCGGTAATAGGATCGCCTTTAGTGGAGTTATTACGCGGAAGTGCTAGTGTGGGCCAATCCACTTTGACTCGTTTTTATAGTTTACATACCTTTGTACTGCCTCTGCTTACTGCCGTATTTATGTTAATGCACTTTCCAATGATACGTAAGCAAGGTATTTCGGGTCCTTTATAGGGAAGGCATATCATAGAGAATTATAATTATCATATATCATATCGGGTAGGTTTTGGTATTTCATTGCTACAAGCATGGGTTATTGTAAAATAACACATGTCATTTGGATACTTCTCTTCAACTCCAAAGTATTTTTATACAATACAAATAGTTGAAGTTAATTTTACGAAAGAAAAAAGGCGGATTATGGGAGTGTGTGACTTGAATTATTGATTTGGCCATGCAGATAAAGAATTGGATCTGCCACATTAGAATTCACAACCAAAGGTGTCTCCGCATCCAATCAACATGTAAGTCCCCTACCTAGGAAGGATAGGCTGGTTCACTTGAGGAGAATATCTTCTATGATCATACCGCAACCATGTCATCCATGAACAGGCTCCGTAAGATCCCATAGAGTAGAAATGGAATAAGTCATGTGACATGATCCAGTTCTCTATTTATTACACTTACCTTTTTATTATAGTATGGAAATGCATTCATTTTCTTTGCATCGATTGTGATCCGCAATACTATCGGAGTAAAAGAAGGGATCTAAGGAAGAATGTAGGCTAAACTTTTTGATTTTTTATTAGTAACAAGTAAATATTTTGTTTGGAGGTAAGAAACTTGCGATATTGAGGGGATAAATACCAACTAATCAAGAGACATGAGACAATCCACAAAGCAATTGATCATGATCAAATTTGTAAGCCCACTTGGATATTGAGCATTTACCCATAAGAATAGGATTATTTTCAATGAGTAGTTGTAGGTGCAACTTCGGAAAAGAGAATCTGATAAAGCTTTTCTTGCCTAGAGTCATTGAGTCATTATAAACCTTAATTCTATTAAGGATCTTCCGCGGTCTTATTTCTTTCACTCTTGCTCGAGCCGGATGATGATAAATTCTCATGTCCGGTTCCTTTGGGGGATGGATCCTAAAGAGTTCACCTATCCCAATAACAAAGAAACCAGACTTAAATGATCCTGTATTAAGAGCTAAATTAGCTAAAGGGATGGGACATAATTATTACGGGGAACCCGCATGGCCCAACGATCTTTTATATATTTTTCCAGTAGTAATTCTAGGTACTATTGCATGTAATGTAGGTTTAGCGGTTCTCGAGCCATCAATGATTGGTGAACCGGCAGATCCGTTTGCAACTCCTCTGGAAATATTACCCGAGTGGTACTTCTTTCCCGTGTTTCAAATACTCCGTACGGTACCCAATAAGTTATTGGGCGTTCTTTTAATGGTTTCTGTGCCAACAGGCTTATTGACAGTACCTTTTCTAGAGAATGTCAATAAATTCCAAAATCCATTTCGCCGCCCAGTAGCTACGACCGTTTTTTTAATCGGTACTGTAGTAGCTCTTTGGTTAGGTATTGGAGCAACATTACCCATTGATAAATCATTAACTTTAGGTCTTTTTTAGATATTTTTTGATTCATTCAACCGTGAAGTACCATAGGTATCTAGGAAATAGTTACTTCCAAGTGAATCTTCCCTAGATACCTAAAATCCATTTTATTATGATCCATTTCGCGAAAATATAGATTGTACCAAAGATGCTAAATTGTTTTCTTTTTATTCTAACTCGAAAAAGAAGAAGAAAAAAAATTGCAATGGATTTAAAACGAGAGTTTATTCTTAAGTAAATCAATTGGGAGATGCTTCTCTAGAGTGTCCCATATATGTTTTCTATCTTCCATACGAAAACTGTCAATTCTCAGAAGATCTTCTTCAGTCTTACTCAAAAGGTCCAATAGTGTATGTATATTGGCCCTTTTTAGACAATTATACGTTCTAGAAGTCAATTCTAATTGATCAATAAAAATACAATTCAATGGAATTCCTTTTTTGTTTTTCTTTAGATTAGTTAATCTTTTTTGAAAAGTAAAAAGGGGTGGAGTAAACCTGTTTTTATTTTCTTCGAAACTAGCGCCCTCTTCCTCCGCGTGTAGAAAAGGAAGAAATAAATCAATCAAATTACGAGAAGCCTCATAAAGTGCTTCCTTAGGGGTTAAACTTCCATTAGTCCATATTTCTAGAAAAAGTATCTCGTGTTTTTCATTTCCATTCCCACAAGAAAAAATACTATAATTCACATTTCGAACAGGCATGGATACAGCATCTATAGGATAACTTCCATCTTGATAGTTCTTTCTGAGTTCTGTCTGATATCCACGATCTCTCTTGATCTGTAAATCAATACAGAAATCAATGGGCTCTGTCAAGTTAGCTATAGGTTGTGCCGTATCAACGATTTCTACGGAAGGCGGTAAGATGATATCTTGAGCAGTTATGTATCTAGGACCTTTGACGCAAATGGATGCGTCTCTAACTCCATAGAGATTACTTCTCAATACAATTTCTTTCAAATTTAGTAAAATTTCTTGTACGGATTCTTCAATACCTGCTATTGTAGAATACTCGTGCGGCACGCTCCCAAATTTTGCACGTGTGATACATGTTCCTTCTATTTCTCCAAGTAAAGCTCTTCGCAAGGCAATACCGACGGTGTCCGCTTGACCTTTTCTAAGCGGGGACAGAATGAAACGACCATAATAAAGGCGCTTACTATCTACTCTTGATTCAACACACTTCCACTGTAGTGTTTGAGTGGATCCTGCTACCTCCTCTCGAACCATAATAGACTAGTATTATTATTTTATCATTGAATCGTTTATTTCTCTTGAAATGAAAGTTGAAAGCGGGTTAATTCTTTTACAGACGTCTTTTTTTAGGCGGTCGACATCCATTATGCGGCATAGGTGTTACATCGCGTATACAACTTAATCGCACACCACTTTTAGCAATGGCTCGTAATGCGGCATCTCTTCCACTACCAGCGCCCTTTACCATAACTTCTGCTCGTTGCAAACCTACTGTACGAATAGCATCTACTGCTGTTCTTTGACCAGCATAGGGGTGATGCTTTTCTTGAGCTTTTGAATCCACAAGTACCGGCCGAGGACCAAAAAACCACCCGACCTTGTGGGTCTGTAACAGTTATAATGGTATTGTTGAAACTAGCTTGAACATGAATAACCCCTTTTGTTATTCTACGTGCACTCTTCCGTAAACTAAAACGTGCATTCCTACGTAAACCAATACGCACTTTCTTACGTGAACCAATTTTTGGTATAGCTTTTGCCATATTTTATTATCTCATAAATATGAGTTAGAAATAAAAAAAAGAAAAAAAGATACAAAGATATCCGTTTCAGGGTAAAATAAACCCTTTACTTTAATTATTTTAAATGAAATTATTTTATTTGGAATTGGAACATTTCCGCGGGTACTTTTTTTTACTTTTTAGAAAGTAAAGTTCTTTTTCGAAAGATTACCCCTGTCTTTGTTTATGCTTCGGATTAGAGCAAATGACTCTAATTCGTCCACGCCTACGAATCAGTCGACATTTTGTACAAATTTTACGAACGGAAGCTCTTATTTTCATATTTCCGTATCCTTTTTTAAACTATGAATCTAATCTTTTGGAAAAAATAAGTCTCTTCGCTTGAATTTTAGAACTTAGAATTTATTACCCTAGAAAAAAAAAGAAAAACCTAATCCTTTGAATCTTTGGTATCCTTCAAATCTTCGCTATCCTTCAAATCTTCGCTATCCTTCGAGTCT
>NW_028260340.1:0-22565 GCF_056163025.1 Triticum urartu | reverse complement strand
GTCAAGAGATTCGTTGCGAGATCACGAATCATATTACAGGTCTCATGGTATATCTGAGTATAGAAGATGGAATTAGTGATATTTTTTTGTTTATAAACTCCCAGGCGGGTGGCTAATCTCAGGAATGGCTATTTTTGATACGATGCAAACGGTGACACCAGATATATATACAATATGCCTCGGAATAGCCGCCTCCATGGCGTCCTTCATTCTGCTTGGAGGAGAACCCACCAAGCGTATAGCATTCCCTCACGCGAGGATTATGCTTCACCAACCTGCTAGTGCTTATTATCGGGCAAGGACACCAGAATTTTTACTAGAAGTAGAAGAGTTACACAAAGTTCGCGAAATGATCACAAGGGTTTATGCAGTAAGAACAGGCAAGCCTTTTTGGGTTGTATCCGAAGACATGGAAAGGGATGTTTTTATGTCAGCAGACGAAGCCAAAGCTTATGGACTTGTCGATATTGTAGGGGATGAAATGATTGACAAGCACTGCGATACTGATCCAGTGTGGTTTCCAGAAATGTTTAAGGATTGGTAGTGTCCGGATTTCTTGTAAAGTTATTTCACAGCTAAATTCGTGTTTTCCTCGATTTAATAGAAAATAGAAAGACTTCATGATGAGCAATCATCAGGTTAAGATGGATCTAAACCAATCCATTTTTTTCTATATACATACAACATGCCGACGGTTAAACAACTTATTAGAAACGCAAGACAGCCAATACGAAATGCTCGAAAAACGGCCGCGCTTAAAGGATGCCCTCAGCGTCGAGGAACATGTGCTAGGGTGTATGTGCGACTCGTTCAGATCATGACTTCAAACAAATATAAAAAAAATTGAAGTATCCATGATTAGTACCAATGAATAGGATATAGCTTCTCTATCCTAGATTTCTATGGTATATGGAATTTATGGTTTCCTTTGGTGCAAATCCAATTATCTAAATTGGAAATAAGAAGCAATTCTCCCATTGGTAGCAAATGGTTATCCATTAAGCGGAGGAAATAGTAATAAAAAGAAAAAGGCTTATGCTCCTTTATCTTAAAAGAACGGACTAACAGGGTCAGCTACTTAGCCAACTTTCATAATTAAATACCGTCACTGTATGGATAACTCTTATTGTGAAAAGAGCTATTTACTCTATAATGGATAGGTAGAGCCAAAGAATGTGGACTATACAAGTTCGCAATACCTTTTGATGAAAGAAAGGGCTCCGGTGTATAGAGAGGGCCTCACCGTTTAAAAGGGAACCATAGAAACGATGGAACCCACTATTTTTTTTAGTATTATTAGAATGAATTTGTTATTTCGTATAGAAATAACTGAACGGAGTGGAATAAAAAATCGTGGTTGGGAAGGTTACTATAGCAAAAGCCATTGGAATTAATATTTTATATATCGGAATAATTAGTTTTGTTATTAATGAGAAAAAGGGTGGCTAAAAGAAGAGAAATCATTAGTTATTCATTAAGGTTAATTTGATTCAATGACCAGAGTTCCGCGAGGATATATAGCCCGGAGACGACGAACAAAAATGCGTTCATTTGCCTCAAACTTTAGAGGGGCTCATTTAAGACTTAATCGAATGATTACCCAACAGGTAAAAAGAGCTTTTGTTTCCTCTCATCGAGATAGAGGTAGGCAAAAGAGGGATTTTCGTCGTTTGTGGATCACTCGGATAAACGCAGCAACGCGGGTATATAAAGTATTCGATAGTTATAGTAAATTAATACACAACCTGTACAAGAAGAAATTGATTCTTAATCGTAAAATGCTTGCACAAGTAGCTGTATCAAATCCAAATAATCTTTACACGATTTCCAATAAAATAAAGATCATCAATTAAAGGTATAAATAAAGTAATATACTGGAATAATAAAAGATGAATTCCCGGAGAGGGAACTCCGGGAAGATACAATAAATTAAGATTAAGTGGTAGGAATCAACGAGCTGGATTACTTTCTTTATAATATATATAGGTCTGGCCCTTTCGAATTCGAATAAAACATCAACAATCGGAACTTAAGTTCCGGTTGTTGTTTCTTAAATTTTGGTTGTTGTTTCTTAAGTTTCGATTGGAATTGTACTTTTGCGTTAATTGAGGAATATGTCTATTTTTTCTGGGTCTAGAACCTGTAATTATTGAAATTGACTGGGCTTGAAATTGCTTTTCGTTCTCATAGTTACGAAACGGTAAGAAAGATAAAATACGAGCCTGTTTTATAGCAAGAGTAATTAATCGTTGTTGTTTCAAGGTTAATCTATTTATTCGTCTCGATAATATTTTTCCTTGTTCACTAATAAATCTATTAATTAAACTCATGTTTCTATAATCAATTCGATCTCCCGGGCCAATCCGGGGACGCCTACGAAAAGGTTGTTTAGATTTACGAAAAGGTTGCTTGAATTTACGAAAAGTTTGCTTGGATTTACGAAAGGGTTGCTTGGATTTATTAAAAGTTTGCTTGGATTTACTAAAGGGTTGCTTAGATTTAAGAAAAGGTTGTTTAGATGTATACATGATTTATTCCTTATTTAAAATTTGAAAATTTGAAAATTCACTTCTTTATTTTATTAATTTAGGATCCAGAAGAAGTAGTTTTTCTTTGATCCATATCTTATTTGATTCATATTATAGTATATGAATACCCTCTATACATATGAAATAATATCTACCGGAAATCAGATGAGTTGATTTGTATTTTGTATTCTATACTATGTTTTCTTTATATATTAAATATGAAGTTCTTACTCTTTCTGTTGTTTGGAAAGATCAAACACACGATGTTCCTATTTCTTTATTTCGTGATGAGTCGTATGCTTGCGACAATAACGACAAAATTTTTTGAATTCTAATTGTCCGGGTGTATTGTGGCGATTCTTTTGAGTACTATATCTAGAAATCCCCGTCGATTCCTCATTGGCACCTTTTCGAACACAACTGATGCATTCCAAAATAACTCTGATTCTAACATCTTTTCCCTTGGCCATGAACCTCCTTTTCTTTTTGGATTGACTTAACTTAATTCTTCTACTTATTCTTTTATTCTTCTATTTTGAATCCGAAGAAGAAGAATAAAATTCATTAGAATAATTTTTTTTTATTCTTTAATTAAGTAATAAAAAATAGAGAAATAATTAAAGAATACAATCCTTGTCGAATTAGCAAAGATTTTGGTTCGAAATCCTTTCATTTAATTAGCCAGCCCCGCCTTTTCTATGCTCTGATTTCTGAGGCCTTATTTAGCTTGGGTACCCCTTTAAATTGAATTTCTATTTTCAAAAATGGGGTTTACCAAATTTTTAATGACTCTGAGGTTCAACCCAATCCATCTTTTCTTTCTTTTTCCTTCCGATACTAAAAAAAGATTGAAAAGGATCAAATTTTGTCATATCACGAAGAAATCTATCCCTCCCATAGCAATAACTAGAATTAAAAAAAAGGGAATGACAAAGCATCTGGGAATAAACGATTAATTTCTATCAATAAACCTGCTAAAGCACCAAACCATAGAGTACTTAGCACGGGTGCTACAGAGAGATATGTTTTTATATCCCGCATTGAAAATCCTCCTTCCTTGTTGGAATACATATATGATCATAAACTCTTGCCCAAGATTGTTATGCTATATATAAAATGAACCATATCGACGAAATTTTCCTATCCCTAAAAAAGAAAAAGATGACCCCTTCTTCCTATATATTACCAAGGAAAAGTAATCCTTCTTTTATAGGCGAAATTATATTGGATTTTATATGTATATAATTCCTTAATTATATGAGACCAAAAAGAAGAAATGACACGAGGGTTCTATATATAGATAGAGAAAGAAAGAAGAAGAAAATTATGATGTGGAAAAGAAGACAGGAATTGTGTACAATGGCATTGTACAACAATTTAATTTGGAAAAGGGATGTAGCGCAGCTTGGTAGCGCGTTTGTTTTGGGTACAAAATGTCACAGGTTCAAATCCTGTCATCCCTACCTATTACTTCTTTCTTCTTTATAGGCAGTAGCGACGAGATCAATTAAAGTAAAGTGGGTATAACTTGAATTTGTGGAGACTATACGTACGTGAGATACATTAGGAATAGAAAAAGATTTTCTTTTTGAATGAATGAAAGCGCTCTTAGTTCAGTTCGGTAGAACGCGGGTCTCCAAAACCCGATGTCGTAGGTTCAAATCCTACAGAGCGTGATTCCATCTATTTTATGTCGAAGCAGAGTAAAATAACTTAACAAAATTGAATTGTAACTCCAATTTCAATTTGACCTCCTCTCTGGTCTGGAGGAGGTCAATCAAAAAAAAAAAATGACTCAATCAAAGATCCAACTGATCCCCACGCCTGTATTGCAAATACGCAGTCACGAATAATCCCGCTAAAGTAATAGGAATTAGGCCTAAGACGATTCCAAATAGAAAAACTTCAATCATTTCGATTTGTTCGAGGGGATAAAAAAAGAGGTACGATCTATCCCTAAATAGTACTCTAAATTATCCACGAATCTCAATGACCAAGAAAAGAATTCCTAATTAGTCTGGAAAAGAGTCGTAGAATGCCAGGAATCCCAAAGAAAGATTTTTCTTTTCTGAATTATAATTATTCAGTCAATTCAAATAAGGCGTATCTTGTTCAAGCCAATAAATAGAGCTGGGGTTATAGTTAAAGCAGCCAGTAGAAAACCAAAATAACTAGTTAAAGTAAGCATGAAAGAGTTAAATTCCATTTATTTTTTTTTACTACACTACATATGTTGGTAAAGCATTTACCTAAGTTATGGAAAATTCATAATTCATCAGTTATTTTAGATAATACTAAAAAACAAGATAGAGTAAGATACAGAAGTGTAAAAGAAAGTGGATTCATCAGATGATACATGAGTCCCTAATTCCGAATCAAGAGATTTGTTGTGGAATTTGTCAATTGAGTAAAGTAATAATATTAAGAACTAGATCATCTAACCCCATTGAATGAAAAAAAGAAATTCAATTTTCAGGGAAATTTTTGAATAAGAGATAAATAAACAATTGAATTTGAAAAAAAAAACTTCTTTCTATTTTGGATAATTTCTTTTTCAATAGGACCCTCTTTTTGGAGTGAACGATCGAATATTCCCCTATTCCTTCTTATTTTAACTGATTGTATTCCATATGGAATAAGAGGAGAACAAAAGCATTCCACGACCTGCCAAGGGGCTGTTAAAAAAAAAAAAAAAAGAAAGCTCTTCCTTGAATTTACTTTATTTTTATTCCTTTTTCGAACTCCAACCAAAGTAGATTCGAAGACGAGTCACTTCAATTATCCTTTTAAGTTCTATTCTATCTTCTGTCTTTCCCTATTTCATCTCGTAAAGTTCCGCGCTCGCAGTTTGGTCAAGAAAGTTAGACCTAATCCAACAAACAATACAAGGATGAATTACGAATTATGAAAGGATAGATTTCACATATACTTGTCCTTGTATTGTGTCAGTATGAGAATATCCTTCCTAAATTATTTATCCAAACCTATTGATCATTAACTTAGATTTTCCCAAGATTTTGGCTGCTATTCCGAATTACTCTATTATTCCGAAGCCAATGAAAAGTAAGTAGAACCTACAAAAATGGGGTTTTCTATTGATGCCTTGAATAACATATAGCTTACCTATAGACAAAAAAAAAATAAAAAAGTAATTATGTTTCGGAACCAGGCAAAACCAGATTGCTGTGCCATAGGAAGGATAGCTATACTAATTCGGTATACTCAAAATACACCTTTGGTACAAAATTGACAATCTCACAAGGATGAAATATCAGTAATTTTCTATTTACTGGTCGATCCCATCTTTTACGGAATCAATTCCTTTTTTGAATGTACAAAAATTTTGGGAGTTCAGCATGTCTGGAAGCACGGGAGAACGTTCTTTTGCTGATATTATTACCAGTATTCGATACTGGGTTATTCATAGCATTACTATACCTTCCCTATTCATTGCGGGTTGGTTATTTGTCAGTACGGGTTTAGCTTATGACGTGTTTGGAAGTCCTAGGCCAAACGAGTATTTCACGGAAAGCCGACAAGGAATTCCGTTAATAACCGACCGTTTTGATTCTTTAGAACAACTCGATGAATTTAGTAGATCCTTTTAGGAGGCCCTCAATGACCATAGATCGAACCTATCCTATTTTTACAGTGCGATGGCTGGCTATTCACGGACTAGCTGTACCTACTGTTTTTTTCTTGGGATCAATATCAGCAATGCAGTTCATCCAACGATAAAACAAATTCCAACTATAGAACTATGACACAATCAAACCCGAATGAACAAAATGTTGAATTGAATCGTACCAGTCTATACTGGGGTTTATTACTCATTTTTGTACTTGCTGTTTTATTTTCCAATTACTTCTTCAATTGAGAGAAAGAAAGAGACTAATAAGAATTCTCTTATCCCATTTGGAAGGATACCATCCTTATAACTACCCATGACTGTTTTTGTCTCTAGCATGACCAATTGATAAAATGTGGAGGAAAGTAGGGGAAATGGCCGATACTACTGGAAGAATTCCTCTTTGGCTGATAGGTACTGTAGCTGGTATTGCTGTGATTGGTTTAGTAGGTGTTTTCTTTTATGGTTCATATTCTGGATTGGGTTCATCTCTATAGTAATCGGAGGGACCAGATTGTAAACATGAAAAAGTAGGAGCTTAGCGGGTCCTTACCCCCCTTTATCTGATTAGAGCGGAAAGGACCCGCGGAATTTTTATTTTACTCTTATAACGCGAATTGAATCTATTCGATTCACTCTTATGAAGCAACAAGAAAAAGAGATCACTCGAGGATCCAATATCTTATTCCACGAAGGAAGTATCCTGAAAATCCTTGATTTAGTTTCGAGTAATAAACTAATAAAACCTTAATCAAAACTATTCAACTAGCCTAAAAATAAAAAAACCTTCAATGGAAGAGTTTACTTTTTTTTTGCAAAATTTCTGTAAATTTGAAGTTGAACTTAATTAAACAAGCCAAGCAATTTGCTCACAATCACAAGAAATTTTTCCCCCGCCATATTTTCTTCCCCTCTGTTTGTCCACTACCTCGGCTAAACCTAAGCAAAAGAAAAAGAGGTCCAAGAGACAGACCCGAATAAAGAAGAAATAGTAATCTTTGACGAATTAGGAAGAAAAAGGATTCTTATTTTGATACAAGAAGAATCGGCACAAGAAAAAGGCTTTTTCTTGTGCCGAATAGACGATTAAGAAGACCTGCAATCCCTCCGAAAAAGAAGAAATTTTAATTTGATTGTTCTCGCCTTTGCCTTGGATTCTCTTCTTTTGCATGGGATATAAATAAGGAATTCCAGACATCTCATAAACAAAAAGCAGTCTAAACAAAAAAAGGATTTCCAAAATAGATCATAGATAATTCTAGCAATTGCCAATAAATCGAGGCTTTTTACCAACTTGATGGTAAGAAATCCCGGGACCTAGAAATTCATTTCGTACAATTGAACCTTTTCAAACTGTTTCTTTTTGAGAACCAAAAAAACTTGTGCCAAAATAACGGATGCGAAGAAGAACAAAAGGCCTTGGACACGTAATGGATCCTGAAGCACGATTTCTGCGTCCCCCTGACCAAAACCTCCCACATTAGGATTGCTTGTTAATGGTTGATCAAGCTTGATGGATTCCCCCTCTGAAACAAGAAGTTCTGGTCCGGGAGGTATAATATCAATCACTTGGCGTCCATCTGATGCATCAACTATGGATATTTCATACCCCCCCTTTTCTTTACGTAGTATTTTTCTTACTATACCTGTTGACGTAGCATTATAGACTGTATTGTTACTCTTGCTACCATCAGGATAGATCTGTCCTCTTCCTCGGTTTCCCCCTACATATATGGGATATTTTAAGAAATGAGCATCTTTCTTCGTAGCAGGATCAGGGGAAAGAATGGGAAAGACAATTTCACTATATTTCTTACCGGGAACAGGGCCTATCACAAGAATGTTTTTTTTATCGGGACGATAACTCTGAAAAGCAAGATTTCCTATCTTTTCTTTTAACTCAGGGGAAATACGATCGGGCGGCGCTAATTCGAATCCCTCGGGCAAAATAAGAACAGCACCTACATTCAACCCTCCCTTTTTTCCATTAGCAAGAACTTGTTTCAATTGCATATCATAAGGAATTCGAAGAACTGCTTCAAATACAGTATCGGGAAGCACAGCTTGGGGAACTTCAATATCGACGGGCTTGCTAGCTAAATGGCAATTGGCACATACAATTCGTCCAGTTGCTTCTCGTGGGTTTTCATAACCCTGCTGCGCAAAAATGGGATATGCATTTGAAATAGATGTCCGAGTTATTACGTATATCATGATCGATACAGAAATCGATCGAGTTATCTGTTCCTTTACCCAAGAAAAAGTATTTCTATTTTCCATGTCCAATCGCAGATCCCAGAATTTCTACAATAAATTAGATAGGTAGCTAAGCTAATCTAGTTCCCTATACACGAATCTGTTGTCATTCTACTGCAACAGTTGTACTGCAATGATGAATACCTTAAAGTAGGTATAAATAGAAAGAATTTTGCTAAAATGGAAAAGGGCTTTCTTTCTAAAAAAAGATGCTTGCTAATTTGATTAATATTAATATCGGGAGATCAAATGAATTTATGCTTCACTAATTGAATGATAAATGACTACAAGCGAAGGAGATAGACGATTTAAACAAAAAAAGACCCAAAATTTCAAACATGTATCTAGAATTACTGGAAAACTACAAACAAAAATAGTGAAAATAAGCTCGTTAGGAGCCCATCCAAAATCGTTGTAGACCCAACGAATTACTAGTTCCCAACCACGGGTGGAGTGAAATCCAACAAAAAAATCAGTAACTAAAAGAATAAAAAAAGCTTTTATTGAGTCATTTAAATTATAGAAGAATTCCTGAACCCAAGAATTCAAAATGACAAGTTCCTCTTTACCCAGAAAAAAAGAACCACTTAGAATAGCCAAACAGATTATATTTGTCGAGAAATGCAAAATGGTATGGAGATGATCCTCATTATTTATTTTGACCCATTGTATTATTTCCTTGTGTATTCCTGTAGGAGGTTTTTGTACATGTGTCTTTAGTTTCCCTTTTATCATCTCGTCCAAGAGAGAAAGTTCTTCTAATTCTATGAATCTTTCTAGAATCCTTTTCTCTTGAATATCAGTTAAGAGAGTTTCGGATTGCCTGGTATTCCACCAATTCTTAATCCAAAGTTCCAGACATTTGTTAAATGAGGAAGAGACCCCCCAAGGCAAAAGTACGATAAATACAAGATATAGTAAAGAAGGCAATGCTTTCTTTTTTTTCATTTTTGATCTGTAAATGGAGTTGTTAATGAATATGCTTCATTCGCTGACTCTATTCCATTCCCTGACTCTATATGATGATATTTCTATTTCATGATATTTCTATTTCTTTGAAGCAAAAACTCTATAGGTTTGATACCCTGTATCTATTCTTCTTTTTTGTATATTAGTTATTAGTGGAATTTCAGTGCATTGGGTTCTTTCTTAGATCTAGATGGAATGAAATAGTGAAATAGAATAAAAAAAAAGCCCTTTCGGATGAAAAAGGAAGAATAGTATGCGATATATCTAACTTGGATAAAAAAAAATTAAAAGCAAATTTCTCTTATCCTCGTTTGTTCCTTCCTTTAGATAAATACTTAAAAATCCCCTTACAATAACAAATCCAATTTAGAAGGGACTTCCTCCCTGTGTTGAGAAAACTTTTCTTCTTCCAATTCTTCTTTTCTTCATTCAACTCAGTTCAAAAAAGATACCTCAAAATACTTCAATTGGTACGCGCAAGAAATAGGCCAATTCGGCAGCTTTTTGTTCAATTTCTCGTGGAGTAAAAAATTTATCATCAGTACGAGTCAAGGGAATGATCCCCTGGCCCCGGATTTCCATATAAAGAATACGACGAGGATAAAGACCCTCTTTAACCTGAATTCTAATTGATTGGATATCCCGCATAAGGAATCGAAGGAAGACGCGACGTTTTATTCCAGGGAATCCCCAACGAAAAATGCACACTATTCCCTCTTTTCTATCGAATCGGTCATAACCACTACCTACATTCCACAAAATAGTACACCACAAGTAGGAGCTAATGAATAGGCCTGCGATTCCGTAGAAAGACATCACGACCCCCTGCGGAAAAAAAAGAATTTCTTGAGATGGAAGTATAGATATAATATTCTTACCAAGATAACTGGAAATCCCAACCGATAAGAATCCTAGTGAACCTAGAAAAAGAATACAGGCCCAGAAAAAATTACCCCTTTTTCGAGAACCTTTTAGAAGTTCTACCCATATGTGTTCTGATCGCCAATTCATATTAGATATACTAAATCCAGCAGCGGTCGATTGAAATTGAGAGAATAAGCTAAATAATTTTGACTTTACTTTTTTTGATTCTGAAATCGCCTTCAGCAACTAGTACTCCTGTGAAATAATAGGTTAGATACATTGACTTTCTATTCAAAAAATATTCGTTGATTCAATTAAAATAAATAAAATAAAACTCGCTATACCTGGCTCTGCATATTCATGCATTTATGCTCGTAGCCTATATCCGCATCCATAACCGTTTTTCATTTGTGTGTAGAAAGTGTGTGTAGAAAAAGCCACATACCCTACCATATTATATTACTTACACTAAAAAATACTAGACAATCTTATTTTTTTGCACATAAAGAAATAAAGAAGTCATTGCAATTGCCGGAAATACTAAGCCTACTAAAGGCACGAAAATAGAAGGTAAGTTTAAATCCGTCATGGAATAGGTGTCTCAATTCAAATTTACTATTTCTATCTAGTCGAAAAATATCTTAAGATTCTTATGATATAATTAAGTATATCTATTATAAGGAATATTGACTATTGTATTGTATTTTTTATTTTTAGTTTGAAAAATATTCTGTAAAAAAAATGAAAGGATAATAAGAAAATTCCAAAAAAGGAGAACTAATTAAAAAGATTTTATTTTGATTTTCCCATCCTCATGGCCTTTCTATCTTTCTAATCTAATTTGAAATTGGATTCAAAAGAAAGCGGTTAGAATTTACTTCCTGCATACATACTTCTCTAGAAGCGCATACAATAATGCGTGGTAAAGGCGGAAAAATAGTATATTCAATCAAAATCAAAGGGCAAATTATCTTACCTACTATAGATCCCCTACTACCCTCTTAGACTTTAAAAGGCGATATACCACCCAAAGAAAGGGTATGAAAATGCCGGGTGGAGTTAGCTTTTCGACGAAGACCTGTCCCGTGCAGCGAAGCCCTGTTAGTAAGACCCCCCGCAATAATGGATTATAGAAGAATATTATTCCAAATACTCCTCTGGACGCATATAGTAGCATTGCGATTCCGAATCTTTTTTATTTATGAATATGAACAGAAAAAATTCATTGTATCGTTGGGTCGGAGCGGAGGTTTGGTCCAGAAAAATTAGAAACAAAACGTCTACTCTACCGCATTGAAGTCTATAGCGCTGTATTTCCACGAAAGTATAATTCTTACCATCAGGATACGATCCTTTCTTTTGAACTAAACGTCTCTACGATGGGTCCAGGTTCTATGTCCAATCCCAAATCAAGGATTTCTCGCTCTTGATCGGAGTCATAAACTAAAAAAAAACTACCTTTTTATCCTTTTTCTCAAGGTTATAGAAAACTTCCTTATCTAGTTCTAGCATTTTGAAAAAAAAAAAATGCTTCTTTTTTTACACACAGTTCGAGTCACTTGTTGACTCACGATTACGCCTGTTAAAAGTTTCAAACGTCCTCTTTTTTGAAATTGAAAGAGAGTCCTATAAAAAGGTCTAACTTCCAAACTATGTCTTTTTTCATTCATTCTCCTTTAGTTTTTTTCTCTATCTAGAAGTGGAATAGAATAACCCGGTTGAAGGGTAATGATCATACGTCTGTAATGCATTGTATGGCCCAGAATAGGTCCTATTCTTCTACCTTTTCCAGGTAGTCGATGGCTATTCACAGCTACCACCTTAACACCAAAGAAGAGTTCGACCCAATGCTTTATTTCTGTCTTAGTGAATCCCGATTCGACATTAAAAGTATATTGATTCTTTCCCAATAAACGAAGACTTTTTTCTGTAAATACTGCGTATTTGATTCCATTATCATTATCATATGATAATACTATATTTTATTATTTTATTATTTTATTTGTATTTCTTTATTGTATTATACCTTAATATATATATTCTAGATATATAGAATAGACGAATCTCAATTTGTCAAGTCTCATGATCATATCATGATCTATTTTTATTCGGCTCAATCTTTTTTTTCTAAAAAAGATTGAGCCGAGTTTAATTGCAATCAATTAGAAGAATAAAGAAGAATTACTGCATTTCATAACTGATTTTTTTCTCTTTTTATTTCGTTTCTTTTTTATTTATACCTGTCTTTATCTTTAGTTTTATCTAGTTAATCAATAGTATCTACCGGCTCGAACTCGAATTTGATCGCCTTCCATACTTCACAAGCTGCGGCTAGTTCAGGACTCCATTTGCAAGCTGCTCGGATAATTTCATTACCTTCGCGAGCAAGATCGCGCCCTTCGTTACGAGCTTGTACACAGGCTTCTAAAGCCACTCGATTAGCTGCTGCACCAGGTGCATTTCCCCAAGGATGTCCTAAAGTTCCTCCACCAAATTGTAATACAGAATCGTCCCCAAAGATTTCGGTCAGAGCTGGCATATGCCAAACATGAATACCACCTGAAGCTACCGGTATAACACCTGGCATGGATACCCAGTCCTGAGTGAAAAAGATACCGCGAGCACGATCTTTTTCAATAAAATCATCGCGCAATAAATCAACAAAACCTAAAGTCATTTCGCGTTCCCCTTCTAACTTACCTACTACTGTACCGGAGTGGATATGATCTCCCCCAGACATACGCAATGCTTTAGCTAATACACGGAAATGCATACCATGATTTTTCTGTCTATCAATAACTGCATGCATTGCACGGTGAATGTGAAGAAGTAGGCCATTGTCGCGGCAATAATGAGCCAAAGTAGTATTTGCGGTGAATCCCCCAGTTAAGTAGTCATGCATTACAATAGGAACCCCTAATTCTCTTGCAAATACAGCTCTCTTAATCATTTCTTCACATGTACCCGCAGTCGCATTCAAGTAATGCCCCTTGATTTCACCGGTTTCGGCCTGTGATTTATAAATAGCTTCGGCACAAAAGACAAAACGGTCTCTCCAGCGCATAAATGGTTGTGAGTTTACGTTTTCATCATCTTTGGTAAAATCAAGTCCACCACGTAGACACTCATAACACGCTCTACCATAATTTTTTGCGGATAATCCCAATTTTGGTTTAATAGTACATCCCAATAAAGGACGACCGTACTTGTTCAACTTATCTCTTTCAACTTGGATACCATGAGGCGGGCCTTGGAAAGTTTTTGAATAAGTAGGGGGAATTCGTAGATCCTCCAAACGTAGAGCACGTAGGGCTTTGAAACCAAATACGTTACCTACAATGGAAGTAAACATGTTAGTAACGGAACCCTCTTCAAATAGGTCTAATGGATAAGCTACATAACAGATCCATTGGTTGTCTTCCCCAGCAACAGGCTCGATGTGATAGCATCGTCCTTTGTAACGATCAAGACTGGTAAGTCCATCAGTCCAAACAGTTGTCCATGTACCAGTAGAAGATTCGGCAGCTACTGCAGCCCCTGCTTCTTCGGGCGGAACCCCAGGCTGAGGACTTACTCGGAATGCTGCCAAGATATCAGTATCCTTAGTTTCATACTCTGGGGTGTAGTAAGTCAATTTATAATCTTTAACACCAGCTTGAAATCCAACACCTGCTTTAGTTTCTGTTTGTGGTGACATAAGTCCCTCCCTATAACTCTTGAATTAAGAATTCTCACAATAACAGGGTCTACTCGATGTTAATTAGGCGTAAATGAAACTTTAGCAAAAATCTCGTAAAACAAAAAGGATATTCAATTAATATAATATCAACTCATTAAAGAAAATTGAGGGCATGCTTAGGTTAATGAATATGTTTCATTCATATATAATGCGTACACCCTGTGTATGTTCTATCCTATAGGAATTCCAATATAGGAATTCGATAGGAATTGAGTTGTTGTTATGGTAAGTTAACACGGTTCGTTATTAAACCATGGATTTGATTTACCAAATCCATAATTATTGTATACTCTTTGATAGATATAGCGCAACCCAAATTAATTCCTAATCCTTATTTTACAAGTTCTTAATAGTTCTCTTTTCTTATTTTGAATGCAAATACCTAACTAAATACTAATAAAATTCTTTGTTGACAGCAATCTATGCTTCACAGTAGTATATATTTTGTATATCGAAGTCCTAGATAGGAAAGTAGAGTAGGCACAGATCCTCCACAAAAGGCAAAATGTATATGAAAAAAAAGATTGATTGAACTTTCCAATGGACTCATTCCATGAGTAAACGATTGAATGGGATTCGCTTGGGCAACGAAATCAAGTCCTGGTCCCCTTTTCTCTCTTATTGAATTAACTAATTCATTTCCTTTTTACTTTTGGATTTTTTTTGATTTGATTTGGCATTATTCAACAATAAAAAAAGAAAAATTTCGACAAATTCCTTTTTTTTAATTATGTGATAATTATGAGAACCAATCCTACTACTTCTCCTCCCGGGGTTTCCACAATTGAAGAAAAAAGTACAGGTCGTATCGATCAAATTATTGGACCCGTGCTGGATGTCACTTTTCCCCCAGGCAAGTTACCTTATATTTATAACGCTTTGGTAGTCCAGAGTAGAGACACTGCCGATAAGCAAATTAATGTGACTTGTGAGGTACAACAATTATTAGGAAATAATCGAGTTAGAGCTGTAGCTATGAGTGCTACGGACGGGTTGATGAGAGGAATGGAAGTGATTGACACGGGAGCTCCTCTCAGTGTTCCGGTCGGTGGAGCTACTCTCGGACGAATTTTCAACGTTCTTGGGGAGCCTGTTGACAATTTGGGTCCTGTAGATAGTAGTGCAACGTTCCCTATTCATAGATCTGCGCCTGCCTTTATCGAGTTAGATACGAAATTATCCATCTTTGAAACAGGTATTAAGGTCGTCGATCTTTTAGCTCCTTATCGACGTGGAGGAAAAATAGGACTATTTGGGGGGGCTGGAGTAGGTAAAACAGTACTGATCATGGAATTAATCAATAACATTGCTAAAGCTCATGGGGGCGTATCCGTATTCGGTGGAGTAGGGGAACGGACTCGTGAAGGAAATGATCTTTATATGGAAATGAAGGAATCCGGAGTAATTAATGAAAAAAATATTGAGGAATCAAAGGTAGCTCTAGTCTATGGCCAAATGAATGAACCACCGGGAGCTCGTATGAGAGTTGGTTTAACTGCCCTAACTATGGCGGAATATTTCCGAGATGTTAATAAGCAAGACGTGCTTTTATTTATCGATAATATCTTTCGTTTTGTTCAAGCAGGATCAGAGGTATCCGCTTTATTAGGGAGAATGCCCTCCGCAGTGGGTTATCAACCTACTCTTAGTACAGAAATGGGTTCTTTGCAAGAAAGAATTGCTTCTACTAAAAAGGGATCTATAACTTCGATTCAAGCAGTTTATGTACCTGCAGACGATTTGACCGACCCTGCCCCTGCCACAACATTTGCACATTTGGATGCTACTACCGTACTTTCCAGAGGATTAGCTTCCAAGGGTATTTATCCAGCAGTAGATCCTTTAGATTCAACCTCGACTATGTTACAGCCTCGGATCGTTGGCAACGAACATTATGAAACTGCGCAAAGAGTTAAGGAAACTTTACAACGTTACAAAGAACTTCAGGACATTATCGCAATTCTTGGCTTGGATGAATTATCGGAAGAGGATCGTTTAACTGTAGCAAGAGCAAGAAAAATTGAGCGTTTCTTATCACAACCGTTCTTTGTGGCAGAAGTTTTTACTGGTTCTCCAGGAAAGTATGTTGCTCTTGCGGAAACTATTAGGGGATTTCAACTAATCCTTTCCGGAGAATTAGACGGCCTACCTGAACAGGCTTTTTATTTGGTGGGTAACATCGATGAAGCTAGCACGAAAGCTATAACCTTAGAAGAGGAGAACAAATCGAAGAAATGAAATTAAATCTTTATGTACTGACTCCTAAGCGAATTATTTGGGATTGTGAAGTGAAAGAAATCATTTTATCCACTAATAGTGGCCAAATTGGCGTATTACCAAACCACGCCCCCATTAACACAGCAGTAGATATGGGTCCTTTGAGAATACGCCTCCTCAACGACCAATGGTTAACAGCGATTCTGTGGAGCGGTTTTGCGAGAATAGTTAATAATGAGATCATCATTTTAGGAAATGATGCGGAACTGGGTAGTGATATTGATCCGGAAGAAGCTCAAAAGGCACTTGAAATAGCCGAAGCTAACTTGAGTAAAGCTGAGGGTACGAAAGATTTGGTTGAAGCGAAGCTCGCTCTCAGACGAGCTAGGATACGAATCGAGGCTGTCAATTGGATTCCCCCATCCAATTGAAGACAATCCAGTGGTTTATAGTTGATACAAAGAAAAAGGGAAGAGGGGTAGAAAAAGTTATTAGATAGCGAAGCGAAGTAAGTCCAATGCTATCTAGTAATTTTTCTACCTACTTACCTACTATTGGATTTGAACCAATGACTCCCGCCGTATGAAAGCAATACTCTAACCACTGAGTTAAGTAGGCAATTTATCACCACAAAGGAAGACCCATTACTTCGATCGATTATATATTGAATCCCTTTTCTAAGCAATACCGCTCTGTTATTGGTCTGTTATATACTAAATACTAAACTAAATACTAAACAGATACAGATCAAAGGGGTATCCTCTGGCATTAGAAAATATTCATCTTGACAAGAAATTATCTATATGTTAAGATATCTCTGATAAGGGCTATAGCTCAGTTCGGTAGAGCAACTCGTTTACACGTGCGCCAATGCTTTTCAAAGGAGCTTATTATGCAATGAACATAATCGATCTTATTGCAAAATCAATGTCTTACTTCATAGATTCGAGAGAATAGGAGAACAGTAGCCTGACAAACAGTCGGTTCAGTCCGATTCAGGTG
This sequence comes from Triticum urartu, assembly GCF_056163025.1. Classification (NCBI taxonomy): domain Eukaryota; kingdom Viridiplantae; phylum Streptophyta; class Magnoliopsida; order Poales; family Poaceae; genus Triticum; species Triticum urartu. The sequence continues at coordinate 5,362 of NW_028260340.1, read as the reverse complement.
CCAATTCAGGTGCCTAATCAAATAGAACCCTTATGGATTTGCTAGTTGATAAGGTAAATATCCAGCCCACTAAATGCTAGGCGTAATGAGGATAAGGGCCTCCAAAAAACTTCTTTTCGTTCTATGAACTTTAAGGTGTATGAAGTCTCATAGTTAACTCTTGCAGTGGAACGATAGAGACTCCATTTCACTTAGGTTGATTTAATTTAGACCGGAGGCAGACCTAAGTCAAGGTAATCCTCCTTTGAAACACTTTGGTATTGCTCCTAGATAGATCATAATACAAAAAATCAATCAGAGCACAGGGAGCCATCTCATTATCTTTCCGTAAAGAAAAACTATGGTGGACTAACTGATCTTTAAATCAGTTTATGAAAGAGCCCAATGCAAAAAAATGCATGTTGGGTCTTTGAAACAGTTCAAATCATTTCGATAATAATCCGTTTGATCTGTTTTACCGAGAAGGTCTACGGTTCGAATCCGTATAGCCCTAATATGCCCTTTTTTAGATTTTAGGATCTCTATCCTATGTTTTCTTTAGTTTAGTATAGTTTTCATTTTCTCATTAGTATTTGTTTATAGACTGGATAGGCGCCTGCGACATAGAATAGAGATAAAAGCATTACCAAAGGCTCATTCATCGAAAATCAAAATCATACAGACAGGAAAAGAAAAACGAATTTCTATCAAATCAATAGAAGAAAGGATCCTTTCCCTGATTTGAATCCCGTCCTCCTTCAAATAGGATATCTCTAGACTTCCCTATAATAACTGCAATGATTTTATCCATTTTGCGAATTCCTACTTTGTTTTAAGTATATTTATTACTTTGTTTATAGATACATTATGTAAATTGATCAACTTTAAATAGAAAAAATAAAGTAAAGAGTAAATAAGAAAACAGAATATTCTGTCTCATAGTTCTGAAATAGAGTTCTTTATTTTTATTTTATAGTATTACTTCTCATTAATTATACTGCATAGATTAGTCCTACTATCTTAATTAGGTTCTAATTTAGTAGTATTCTCATTTTTATTTAATAGTCTCTTATTATTTTATTATTAAATATTAAATAAAGGATAGAGCTATTCTTTTTTCTAGAGATTCTAGAGAAAGCGAGACAAAGTGAAACGAGAAAGTTTTCTTTATATAAGAATTAGATCTACATACACCATATCTAAATAGAATGGAAATCCAAAAGAAAGGGAGTTGGGATTCCATTGGATGAATCTTTAAAGAAGATGCAGCACAGAGGAAACAAAGGCTAAACTTAAACTAAGCGCTTTTGTTTGAACAAAAAAGATTCTTGTTTCACCGAGGAAAAGAGAGAAGTTCTGGATAAATTGACAATGCTGAATTGAATTGACTAATTTAAGTTCCGCCTATTCCACATTAATGGGAGTACATTATGTTTCTGCTTCACGAATATGATATTTTTTGGACATTTCTAATAATAGCAAGCCTTATTCCTATTTTGGCATTTTCGATTTCAGGACTTTTAGCCCCGGTTAGTGAAGGACCAGAGAAGCTTTCTAGTTATGAATCGGGTATAGAACCCATGGGAGGGGCTTGGGTACAATTCCGAATACGCTATTATATGTTTGCGCTCGTTTTTGTTGTTTTTGATGTGGAAACCGTCTTTCTATACCCTTGGGCAATGAGTTTCGACGTATTGGGTGTATCCGTTTTTATCGAAGCTTTGATTTTCGTGCTTATCTTAGTTGTTGGTTTAGTTTATGCATGGCGAAAAGGAGCCTTGGAATGGTCTTAACTGAATATTTAGACAAAAAAAAAGAAGGAAAAGATTCTATTGAGACAGTTATGAATTTGATTGAGTTTCCCTTACTTGACCAAACAAGTTCCAATTCTGTTATTTCAACTACACCAAATGATCTTTCGAATTGGTCAAGACTCTCCAGTTTATGGCCCCTTCTATACGGTACCAGTTGTTGTTTCATTGAATTTGCTTCATTAATAGGCTCACGATTCGACTTTGATCGTTATGGATTGGTACCAAGATCAAGTCCTAGGCAAGCAGACCTAATTTTAACAGCCGGTACGGTAACAATGAAAATGGCTCCCTCTTTAGTGAGATTATACGAGCAAATGCCTGAACCAAAATACGTCATTGCTATGGGAGCCTGTACTATTACAGGGGGAATGTTCAGTACGGATTCCTATAGTACTGTTCGGGGAGTTGATAAGTTAATTCCTGTGGATGTCTACTTGCCGGGCTGCCCACCTAAACCGGAGGCAGTTATAGATGCCCTAACAAAACTTCGTAAGAAGATATCGCGAGAAATAGTTGAGGATCAAACTCTATCTCAAAATAAAAATAGATGTTTTACTACCAGTCACAAGCTTTATGTTAGGCGCAGTACTCATACAGGAACTTATGAGCAAGAATTGCTCTATCAATCACCATCTACATTAGATATATCTTCTGAAACTTTTTTCAAATCCAAAAGTTCAGTACCTTCCTACAAATTAGTGAATTAGGAGAGGGGCTCTTTTGTGTAGAAAAATAAAAAGCAGGGCAATCTTTCAAACTTGCATCCGAAATGTGAAATATTTATACAAAGAGGGAGAGATGAAGACAATGCAGCAGGGTTGGTTATCTAATTGGCTAGTCAAACATGAGGTGGTTCATAGATCTTTGGGCTTTGATCACCGAGGAATAGAGACTTTACAAATAAAAGCAGGGGATTGGGATTCCATTGCTGTCATTTTATATGTATATGGTTACAATTATTTACGCTCCCAATGTGCTTATGATGTAGCACCCGGTGGATCTTTAGCTAGCGTGTATCATCTTACGAGAATACAATATGGTATAGATAATCCAGAAGAAGTCTGCATAAAAGTCTTTGCCCAAAAGGATAATCCTAGAATTCCGTCTGTCTTCTGGATTTGGAGAAGTGCCGATTTTCAAGAACGCGAATCTTATGATATGGTGGGAATCTCTTATGATAATCATCCGCGCCTTAAACGTATCCTAATGCCTGAAAGTTGGATAGGCTGGCCCTTACGTAAGGATTATATAACCCCCAATTTTTATGAAATACAAGATGCTCATTGAATGATAAGAAATTCATGCTCACTTATACAACACAACTCCAGATTTTATTCAAGTCAAGGAATATTTTTAGGTTCTTTTCCTAGATGAAACGGAATACCTATTTATAATTAATTCCTAATTATACAAAAGCATTCCAGATAGACTGAGCAAAAAAAGGGTTTCATTTGGATTCCCCTATTTTGAAAATCGCATATTAATTTCCTTCATATGAACAGAAAAATAGGATGACTCAAAGAAGTTCTCTACCAGGAACTTTGTACCGCGCACATTACTTAGCACAACTAGGAAAATAAGATAAGATAAAGATAAGCAAGACTAAAAAAATATTCGTCGGAATAGCGGAATACAAAATTAAGAAACGCAAAAAAATAAAGGGGAATCTCACCCCCTTCTTTATCATAAAGAAAAGATATATTTTAAAACTTCTTTAAAAAGAAAAAGAAGTGCCTCTATATTTATATTATAGATTTATCCACTTAGATGAATAAATATTATTAATGAATATGTATCACAATCCATCTCGAGGTATTTGGATCAATACCTATTCGGTGGATCTTTTTTTTTTTTTTTCTCTGCCAGGAACCAGATTTGAACTGGTGACACGAGGATTTTCAGTCCTCTGCTCTACCAACTGAGCTATCCTGACCTTTTCTTGTGCATCATCCTAGTAGAGTATTTGTATCTATGTCAATTAAAAGGACTAAAAATTAATTAAAGTATTTCAAATTTTAAATTTGAAAATGGGGGGGGTAGTCCTATGCATTGTGCATGGTTTACTTAAATAAAACTTAAAAATAGAGTGAATAACCAAGATTTCTTGCCGATACTCTAATAAAAAAGAAATCTATTCAATGAATAGGATAAGATCCATTGAGTTCTCTTCGCATTCCTTTGTGAAAGAGTAGAATGAGAAAGCTAATGAATCTTAAACCCATTGCATTGATAAAAAGAAAAAAAAGTGCATTGATAAAAAGAAAAAAAAAAAGAGGATAAATAATAATAATATAGTATAGTTAGGGAATAAAAGAGGATTTGGGGATAGAGGGACTTGAACCCTCACAACTTATAAAGTCGACGGATTTTCCTTTTACTAGAAATTTCATTGTTGTCAGTATTGACATGTAGAATGGGACTCTCTCTTTGTCCTCGTCCGATTAATCCACTTTTTTAAAGATCTCGAAAACTTTGAATTTTAATTGAAGAATTTGATTATTCAATATTCGATTGGAGTGGATTCACAATAATGAAAAAAAAAAATTATGATATGAGTTTTTTATTTCATAATCATTATCATTTCTAATTTCATTTTTAAAAAAGATAAAGAACCTATATTATAATTAGAATATAATATGAGTTCTGTGATTAATCGTTTGCTATGTCAGTATCTATACGTGTTTATTAAATGTATAAGGTATAAAACCCCTCTTTCTCTAATTTAGAACTAGAAGGAATTCCACTAACAACACAACGTAATTAACTCGATTCGTTAGAACAGCTTCCATTGAGTCTCTGCACCTATCCTTTTCCTTTGTATTCTAGTTCGAGAACCCCTTGTTTTCTCAAAACACGGATTTGGCTCAGGATTGCCCTTTTTTAATTCCAGGGTTTCTCTGAATTTGGAAGTTACCACTTAGCAGGTTTCCATACCAAGGCTCAATACAATCAAGTCCGTAGCGTCTACCGATTTCGCCATATCCCCATTTCCCTCTTCTTTGAGACCAGGATTCCTTGTGTAATTTCATCCATCTCTTAGTTTTTTTTTTGAATCATTGAGTTCATCACTCAACGTAGTCTAGCAGTTCAGTTCGACTCTATTTGAGAGACCTCGCTTGCTTATTGCAATTCAGAATTGAATTGATTCTATCCTTGATGTATTTGCAATTCAATCCGAATCAATATATCCAAAAGTTTTTATCTCCCCCACCTCCCGTCTTACTTTTTTATAGTATTCAAAATTATACTATAACGCTTGATATTTATTCTTTTTTTCTAATCAGAATTAGCAATTTTATTTACTCTGACTCTATGTTCCCCTTAGTGAAATATTAATCCTCAAATTATTAACAAATAATAAAGTCTATAATGATCGAATGAAAATACCAATAAATTCTATAATTTTATTTTTTAATATCCTATAGTTAAGCATATCAAGCTAACTTTATCTTTAAGAAGTTTTAGTATTTTTTTATTTTTATAAGTATAACTTCAAATTTAGAACTAGTTAATAGCTAAGATTAATAACTAATATCTGAGATTTTACGGATTTCCTATACTATACCTAT